>NW_013667946.1:77914-88037 GCF_000517525.1 Limulus polyphemus
CGTACATACGCCTCGTCGTACGACGACAGTGTAACCCCCCCCCAAAAAAAAAACAAACAACTAAATAAATCTAAATTATCCTCTTTTTCTTTCTGGAATGACTTCAAATGTAGTGTGATGCTACATTTATCTTTCCAAAATACCTTTAAACTCATAACAATATACATCTATTTATAATTAAATTTTGTTGTCTTATTGCCCTTTGAACCATGTCTAACTACTATATGCACTATTATAAGTTGTAAATTACTTGGGGAACGTGCAGCTCATGTTATGCTATTGAATTACATTACCTACAAGCTACTCCGAGCTGCTGCCGTGCATGCCTCATGAAACATTTTTATTAGAGTATTATTATTTATTTTACCTAATTTAATCTTAACCTAAAAATATCCCTATTTTTACATTTTAATTACTTTTATACTAATAAAGAATAAACATGAAAAACAAGAAATAAAGTACTTACCCAATCTACTTTTTTCTTGTTGTCAACTGTCAATGACACTTAACCCTACTTTTTTATACTAATGGTAGTAATGCACTAAATAACTCTTATTTAATTAAAAAATGCAGCAAAGCACATTGACTAATAATATGCAAAAAGTAGACAATTTCCCCTTACCTAAAACTTTTTCTGGCTTTTTAACTACGCAAAAAGAGCCGTTACAAATTCATCCAAGCTAGTTGTTAGCTTTCCCACAGGAACTCTGAGTGAAATTGACAATTATCTGTTCAGAACACAATGGCTTTCTATTGGTTATAGGTAATATATAATTAAACATAAGAGAGAACTATTAACAAATCCTGAAAGAGAGGATGTGACAGGAGGGGTCTGATTTTCTATTTGATAACTCTGTAACCAAATAAAATTGAAGGCTATAACAATTATGGTTTGTCTGAGTGATGACAATTTTATAATGAATAATTTACATTTAATTTCATACTTTTTGAGGGGTGGTGGATAAAATAGAGAAAAGAAGGTGCCTAGAGAAAATGTATCACGTGTCACACTAGGGGAAATTCAGGATATTTTTTTTTATATTGCCTTGTAGAATTAATAACTTAAAACTTATATACTATTAAAATATGGATTACCAGCTAAGATTTTATGCTATACTAATTGGTATAGCATAAACAAAAAGTAGTTTAATAAAATATTGAATGTAAGACACTAAAACCTTGTGTCATGCTCAGTAAAGGCTACCAATGGCAACAGGGTTAACCTTATTTCCTAAAGTTCATCATTACAAGATATAATTTCAAGAAATGACAAAAGGAAAAAAAAATCAAAAATTATTACCTTAGTGTTCGTGCTCCAAAGAAGTGTGCTCCAACTGGTAAAATTGCTGTTGGTGGTATTTGGTCAAAAAATACTTCACCAGTTCCATAAAATGGCTGAATTCCTTTTCCTTGGAAACATGCATCAAATGGTTGGTAAACTTCATTAGTTGAATCAACAATAGAAGGAGAAGGAAATGGTCCAGAATATTTCAATGCCTGGTTATGTGGATTAGAGCCAGATGAAAATCCAAAAAGATCTGGGGAAAGATATTCAGACAAAAACTGGGGATGCAAAACTCCTCTCACTGGGTGCTGAGAAGGATGATCAACAAATTCAGATGTTTGAATTGAAATGGGTGGTGAACCAAGAGTTGTAAGTAAACTGATCTGAGAAGGACAATTAATACCATTAACTGATATTTTATCCAATCCTGATAAAACTCCACTTTGGTTTCCCAAACCATTTTTGAGACCATCATAGCTCATGGTTGATGATACAGTTGGTAAACAATCACCTTTTAGGGCAGTATAACAGCCATTAGGCAGAGACTGGATTTCTGCATGTGATGATGTAGGAAGACTTTTTTTTGTATTAAAGCCAAACGAAGTTGCAGTATTTCCTCTGGATTGTGACATTTGAGACCCAAGTTCCAATGTAAAATTGCTGTCTAGATTCCGTTGTATATTTGAATTTTTACGAAATGCTTGATGTCGCTGGTTAATGTTTCTTGGAAAGTTATGATATGGATGAGGCAGTTGCTGGTTTGAGTTAGTCTGATTTTGTTGCGGAATTACATGTCCAGTGATAGCTGGTGAGGCATATGAAATCCTATCACTTCTCTGAAGATGACTAGCACTTAAAAGAGGCATAAATGATTCTTGCCCAGGATTACCAGTGTCTACAGGGATAAAATCACCTTGATTCTGCACAACATTGCTGAAAGTACTATCAGCATGTAAATTTGGATTCTTTGAACAATCAGATCCAGCTCGTATAGCTCTAGGATACCCCACTGAGCGAAAACTGCAATTCAATTTTGAGGACTGTTGGCCAGATAACTTGTGTTCATCTGAATTTATTTGTTGTTCTCTGGCAAAATACTGAAATGACAAAAACATTAACTGCATTTAAATACTTCAAAATGAATATTTATGTAAAAATAGCAATATACATAACAGATATCTTTAATTGATTTGTAAACTTAAATAATTAGTCACAGTTGCACACAGTGAGTTTAAGGTAGTGAAACAAAATAACAGAAAATGAATTTCTTAATTCATATATATATATATATATATAAGTTATGTAAAATGGAAATAACTTCACTGCCATTCCTTATGATCCGTATCATGGTGTAGTATTTTTTTTTACAGTTCTATCAACCATAGCTTACCATAGATACAATGACTTTACACTGCTTCAGCTTGTTTACAAAATGTTATCAATATTTTTTTATTATTTATTTCAGAGTTCATAAGATAATATATGCTCTTACAAAATCAAGTCACCACATCACTTATTACCAGCAAAAAGGTGATCATGGAAAGTCAATTAGTTTAATGGCTTTAGAAAACAAAACTTGTTTACTGTTGAAAGAAATATTACATATTCTGGTCACAGTGCTTTAACTTGCATTTTCTAAAGATAATTACTGACCTTATATATCCTTTTTCAAATACAAATTCAATTTAAAGAAATCCTAATGGAGACTAGATTGATTACTACACTACTACACATGGGCTATATGCATTTGCCATCCCAAATTTTGAAACAATAGCAAGTTTGTAATAGTGCAAAGCTACACAATAGATTATTAGAGCTCTATCCACCAGGAGAAATTAAAACAATAATTTCAGAATTGTAAGTCTGTAAACTTACCACTCACCCAATGGGGGTACTGAACTGATAGACTAAATAGAATGCAGCTAGAGAACAGCATCTATCATCAACTCTTAGGCTACTCTAAATGAATACTAGGATTTGATAGTCACTCAAACAATGCATCCAAAGCCCCTGAGTGCTGAGTTTAATATTTTTTATTCACATTAGTAAGATTGTAGCACACATATATTTTCAAGTTTTATGTACTTAAAATGTTTTTGAATTTTTAGCTCGAAATGTCCTTTAATTTCATTTTATGTATTTTAAAAACTCACAAAATTCACACTGCATTTCCAGTATTCATTTGTGGTAAAAATTAACATCATAAACTACATAAACTACTAAATAATAATAATTTGAATACAGCAAAAGAAAATGAATGATATGTACTATTAAAAATACAAAATTTAGACTTGAGCATAAAGTTTTAAGATTACATGTATTAAACAATTTTGTATTTTCAGATACATGAATCAAGATAATCAATTTTACATCAAATCCTGTAAATAAAGAATACATGCTTCAAAAGCTGAAAATATTTAAAGGTAGAACACATTTTCCATAAAATGCACTTTGTAATTCATCAGGGAGGGTCTACATTACTAACTTTCATTGCATGAGTGTTAAAAAAAGTTAAATTTACTATACAATATCATGTACAGAAAAAGCACAAAGTTAAGTTGTTAGACATAGTACGAATATTTTAACTAAGGCTGATCAAACTGTTGAATTAACACTGTGTATAATTTATGTTATTAAATAAAACATAATATATATTAAAAACACAGTAATACCAAAAAACATTTTTAATTATGGATGTTTTAGAATTGTTTCCATAATTAAATTTTTAAAAATTAAGTTCACAATATTCTAACTAGAAAAACAGTATCAATTATTAATGGAGAAGTTTTTTGGTATGATCAAAAGTTTAAAAAGAACACAGATTTAAATGGTAATAAAATAATGGAATGTTTGATAAAATAAGTAGCAGATATGTTGAGTAATATTGTTAAGAGAAAACATTATAAAGACAGGATTTCTTTAATAATAATAATCTGTTTTTACAGAGTTGAGAATTTTAAAGTTTTCAAGAAGGATGGGGTAGTTGTTATTCTCACTATGCAATCAGATACAAGACTCAGGTGTATCAGGTAGCTTACATCTACTTCTAGCTGAAATTCCCATAGATGATGTGTAGTTTTACCAACACAAGTAGCTTTACAGCTACCATAACTGTACTTACAAATGATCTATGAGCACAAATGGATGGATAGTGTGTTTTTGGTTTTAAAGAAGTTTTGAATTCTAAATCTTGACCTGAATATTGAACAAAGCTAAATTTGCAGGTAATATATTCTGATTATTTTTATTCTGGATTTCAGTTTAAAATTTTGTTTGCCCATAAAAGGAGTGAGAAAACTAGCAGATATTTTGAGACAGTGTGTGGTTTCTTGATAGGTTCTACTTTGTTTGTTAAAAGTTTTTGTGTGCTAGGGTATGAAATTAAAAAGACAGTCACTACTTTGTAATATATTATGAATCTTGAAAATTTCATAGTGGAGACAGAAACAGCCAAAATTGATATTACATGCTCTTTATGAGATTTAGAATAAAGTTACATTTGAAGTAACTAGTACAAAGCTGTTGAAACGAGTGTATAGCCTGTATGTGTTTTCTTACAGTAAACAAATGTGGCAAAGAGATTGTTTATTTTGTTTATTTAGACATCTAAAAAAATCCAAGTTATTTATTTCTTGCATTTCACATGTAAACTTTAAACATGGTTGTTGTGAGTTTAGGTAATCTAGAAACTTCTTGGCATGATCTGTGTTTTGAAAAACTAGAAACGTATCATCAACATATCTTATATATAATATTAGTTTGTGATAAGAGAGGGCATTTATTCAGCCACTGACATCCATAATAACAAGAGGAAAATATTTGCAAGAGTCAAACCTAAGCATGATCACATTGCCACCCCATCTATCTGGTCATGAATATTACCAATAAAACCAAGCAACTGTCTTTGAGGGCCAATTTAATAGGCTATTTGATGCTTCGTTGGTTACAATACTGAGCCTCTTTGGTTAGAAATAGCTGTTTAATGATTACTTGGATAATTTCCTCATGTATGGATCACTAAAAATGTACAAATATTACATCTAAGACCTATTCTATCTACTTTCATTTCACATGCCTATGAACTCACTAAATATCTTATACCCGCACTAAACTGAGAATGCATTTCCTGTTGTAGACTCATTTTTCCTTTGCTCAAGAGATATCTAAGTTACCTAACGAACCAATTCATTATGTAAAGCTTTGATATTCAGTCATTATTCACTAAAATCCTACTTAAAGAAACTATCCAAGTAATTACTAAACAGTTATTCTTAACAAAGATGCCTACCACTCTAACCAACAAAAAATTGAACAGCTTCTTAAATTGGTCCTTAAGGACAATTGCTTCATTTTTAATGGTAATTTTCATGACCTGATAGATGGGGTGGCAATGGGATCACCCATCTGACTTGTGAATACTTTTCTCTGTCAGTAGCTAGATGAATGTCCCTTCTATTATACACTAGTATTATATAGAAGATATGTTAAACAAATTTTCCTTTTTTATCTCTTGACAACACTGATCATGCTAGAGTTTTCAGAATACTTAAACTCACAACATCCATGCATACACTTTACGTGTGAAATGCAAGAAAACAGTAACTCACCTTGTTTTAGACATCCAAGTAAACAAAAATAAACACTCTCTTTGCCACATCTGTTTACTGTTAGAAAACATTTACAGGCTTATACATATGTTTCAATACTTTCATACCATGATTTCTTCAAATGTAACATTGTTTTAGATCTCCTAAACAGAACACGTAATATCTGTTCTGAAAAATCTTGTCTTCCAAAATTCATAACATATTACATATTTCTTTCACTCTATTGTACAAACATTTAAACAAATAATATAGTCTACAAGAAGCCACGCACTGTCGTGTAATAGTTCTTATCATGTGCAAGCAAAGTTCTAAACACAGATCTGCAATTCAAAAAATAATCAAGACATTATTACCTGCAAATTAAACTATGTTTGATATTTAAGTCAACATTTAGAATTCAAGACTTGTTTAAACCAAAGACATTCTACCCATCACATGTGCTTGTGGGTCATTTATAAATACATTTGTTGTAGCTGTGTAAAGCTACTTATATTGGTAAAACTACACATCTCCTACAAAATGTGTGTGCATAAGCAAATGGGAATTTAGGCTAGAAGTGGATAAACCTAACTAATCCACTTGAGTCTTGTATTCAATTATATAGTGAGAATAACAATCACCCCATCCTTCTTGAATACTTTAAAATTCTTGACAATGGAAAACAGATCATGAACTCTTTATTAAAGAAACTCTTTCCATTTTCAGCAATCACCCAACACTAAATAATAAGTTATCAGCTTGTCCTTGTTGTAATTAATCTAATAATTTCCACATTTTTTGTGGTTTTTAGTACATTATCTTTATGTTCTAAATTTTAAAATTGCAAAGGTTTATACTTGTATTTTAGCCTTTTTATTACGTTTTCTCTTAATAACACTATTAAACATATTTGCTGCATGTTTTTATTGTATATTCTGTTTTATTGTTTTAATTTAAATCTGTGTTCTTTCTGAGCTTATGGTTGTATCAAAAACTTCTTGATAAATAGTTGATGGTGCTTTTTGTAGTTAGAATATTGTGAATCAATTTTTTGCAGTTTTAACAGTGATGAAATTTGAAACAATTCAGAAATTTCCATAATTAAAGGTATTTTTTGGTATTACCATGTTTCTAATATTTGTTATAAATCTTCATTTTCCATCTGATGAATCAGTGGGGATAAAAAAAAGGATATATTTCGATATTATATAACCCGTGCAAATCTATGTATATAATTGCAATTATAAAATCTATTGTTTTCAACTCTGTGTGTGGTAAAAGTGAACAGCAAATTTAAAATACAGTTGGAAGTAAACTAGCTTATTTCTTTTCACAAGCACAGATAAAAAATATATTTATGAGGGAATGCACAAATGAATTTTACAGTACATGACCTACTTGAAAGCAATAACCTAAAAACATTATATTTGTTCTTTCCCATCCATTTTTTTTTTACATAAGATTCAAGTTAATTTAATACTCCATAAAAGCACAAAACTTACAAATTTCTTTGACCCATCAACAAAGTTTTCTAAAACACTAGGGTGACAAGATCCTTGATAACAATTTTCAAAATGCTGAAAAGGTGGAAAAAGAGGTAACTGGTTTGCAGTGGAACTGGCAAAGTCACCAGTGAAGTCTTTATTACCAGTTTCAATATCTTCATTCATCCAAAACTGAAGAAAAAAATATTATTTTAGCCATTAATGAATAAACATCTACAGATTTATCCTTCTGCAGAGCTCAACAAAAAATAATAGAAACAATGAAAAAATTCTATTCATTTGAGTTGATTAATTACAAGGAACTTGTCAGAGCAATTTTTATATATCGGCAAATGCATCTGAAAATGAAATTTATGTAAGAAAAAATTTCCTGAGAGTAAAAAATGCAAGGATAAGCTACAAAAATATTTATAGTGTAAACTACTGAACAGCATTCTTTAACAGAATATACTTCAAAAATACAATCACAGTAAACTTTTGAAAACTACACTATCATGTTCAATATAAACATTTTAATTGGAAATGTTTATATTGAAAATAAACAGTTTATTTCTTACTTTCCTATTATTACAATCTGTTTCCTTGTTTGTATGTAGCTTATAATCATTATTCCATGATATGTTTCTGAGAGGTATACAAGAAAAAATTCAATATATCATTCAGAAAATACAAAAAATATAAGTTTGAAATAATTTCATTTGGAATTTGTTTGTAAAATAAGAATTGGAGACAGTCTAAACTTTAAAATAAAAACCTACAGGAATTTTAAATTTTGACATTTTTTGTGCTTGTATTTAATTTAACTGCCAATTACCAATAAAGAATATACGCATGAACATGTGAATATAGATAGATAAAGTTTATAGTTCGAACAACAAAATATCTGCTTTACATTTAGAAATCCATCACAATTGATTACTGTCAATGAACTATTGGTGTTCAGAATGTACTTATTATTTCTCCCCTTTATCTTAACACAAGTAAGAAAAGTAATGGATGGTGAATGGGACTGAGCTTAAAACAAATGGATAACATTTACCTTTCTGTGAAATGACATGCAGTAATTCAATTGTCATCTCATTCTCAAGGGGGGGTTGAATTCAAGACCTATTGCAAGCCAAGCGAATGCCGTACAAACTGAGCTAAATGACCGGCCAGGATGCAAAACTGATGTATATCTGATGCTAAATGCTCCTACAAATCATGTTAGGGACATAAAAATTTAAAAGGATCCAATTAGTATGGAAAATATCACAGTGATTGTCTCATACTCCATAAAATAATACAGATGTTTCTGATCAATATAAAGTGGTTTGTATTCTGATAAATCAAGAATTCAAATTTTTATGCCACGAACTTCTGATTAAATGGTCTGAAACCACTGCAAGTATAGGTTTTCTTCTGCCTACACTGTCTGTTAACTTGTAGATATCTTGGCTAATTTCTACTACGAGGCCACATGTAGATATGTTATGATATATTTCAGGTATAGGCCTAAATCTTGTTCTTGAATTGCTTAAATTCATAAAACTATACACTAACAGGAAACTGTTTCAGTTGTAGCAATGTTATTAAACATAAAATATTATATAGCTTTGTCAACCAGCTTTCAAGAATTGATCAGTATTGTTAAATCTTGTAATAAGGCTTTGTGGTTGGTATTAAGACATTTACTTTGTTTTATTGCTACTAATACGAGTTAAGTCAAAGTTTTGATATTCTCTAAGCAAATAATTATACATATATATATATATATTAGACTGGAGAGCAACATTTATAAATTGCTAATTACTCATACTAATGACAAAGGTATAAATGCCATTTCAATTTATTTAGGCCCACATATGACTAATAAATGTTAATGGCCAAGTAAGGCTATTCTAATATGCCACTGGCTTATAACTTTCTGTATTTGCCCGGCACAGATTTGAATTCTGGTTGGACAAGGTTGTTTTGACAACAAATTTGATATTCATGATCATGATTGCTTATATCCAAATCTATATCTATCTACAATCTAGGCTAGTCTACTACCATTTAGGTTTCAGTTATGCAACATTTTCTTGATGTAAAAAAGCCCCTAGACAGAAAGTTTGTTTATGATAATTTTTTGTGTTTGTTGTGAACGCTAATGTTTTCAAGAGAGAGAGAGAGAGAAAAAACAAAACAAAAAACTTAGTAATATATGTATATACATGTGTGTGTGTGTGTGTGTGTGTGTGTGTGTGTGATGTACATACATACATATATATATGTTTGTTGTGTTTTTGTTTTTTGACTCCCAAAAATCTCATTCTCTACTGGCACATTATTATGATGACAGTGCTCAGATGGCACTTACAAAAATAATAAATATAACAGTGAATAGTGAAATTACTAGTAAGAAAAGGTTACCATAAGTTAAATATGATCAGTTCTTAGGATTAAGTTTAAACACAATTATATCGAAGTTGTCAATCATGTGGTAGTGAACATAATATACAAAACTACTTTTAAGCTATCAAACATGTGAACAACAGACAATTCAGGAGCATCTTCACTGTACAAAAGGACAACAAACTTAATAGCATGTGCCACTTTGCTTGTTGGAGGTAGAGGAGAATAAGATTATCATTGGTATAAAATCTAGTGCAAAGTAAGCCAACAATTTATTATTTTGAATCAGCAACATGCTGATTCCATATATCTCTAACCTTATTATTTTCATATATATATATATATATATATATATATATATATATACACAC
>NW_013667946.1:88047-93061 GCF_000517525.1 Limulus polyphemus
TTACAAAGAAAGTATTTGGCTATTTGCAAGAATGTTGAATGAATAAAAAAACAATCTCTGGTCATAGCATGTGAAAGCATAGGTACGAGAGTCCTATTAACACCTGTACATTAAGCTGTTTCTCTGAATAAAGGAAGTTCATCACTTAGCAATGGCATTAAGAGAAATACACGTAGCCAAATGTAATGAGTTAAATGCTATTACAACTATTAGTAGTATGCAGATTATCACAAGTTTCACCTTACGCCAAACAATTTGATAGTTAATTAGAAATTGATACTTTGTGAAATTGTTACTCAAAAAAAGGATGCTGCTATTATTCATGTCAATAAACTGAAACAAGCATTACTGTAAGAAGAAAAAAAAGTTTCAAATTATCTACCTTGGGAAAACAAATACATGAATTTATATTAAAAAAAAAATAACTGGGAAGTAACACACTGTTGTAAGTTGTATTTTCAATGTTATAATTTAGTTGTCTGCTAGAGGGAGCTACTAATCATGATACTAAAAGTCAATAAAAGAAGTTTTAAAATACCTATAAAGTTCGTGATGATGTAATAATCTAGGAATTTTAAGGAATACTAGAGAAATAAGAGTATATTATAAATATAAGCAAGATTTATTCCATCTATTCAGTCACTCAAAGATTAGTGAGGAAATTCTCTGGATAAGTATATTTGGGAATTAGGTGTCTTACTATTAATAAAGAAAATTTTTGTTAAACATTGTTAGTGTATTATACCTGCAATAGTTACAGTAGTACCTGTTGTCAAGTTCTGTATCTGAAGTTATGGTTACTGTTGAAAGTGGCTACAACAAATATAATATATAAATTTGTTATTGCTACGTGGCCTGGAGCTTGCATTATATTTACCAAGTAATCCAAAAAGAACCCACCAAACAATCAAATGCATTACAACAATACAATGAATTATCTACTAATGGTTATTAGCAAAAAATCAGCATAATAATAATATAGTAAAAATACAACTACCTTTAAACATAAATTTATTATGACCACTAAGATGTCAGCTTTGTGCCCAACACTTCAAGACAGTTCTGATTAAGTTTTAGTTCTATGGATGGGTTAATTACAAAATGTCCTCATGCTAATAACAGGAGGTAAAAATATTGCCAATCGATAAACATACGGCTATGTTCTTTGACATCTTTGGAAGAAAGTTGAAAACTTTTTAAGGTCGAGCCTTTTTTACTGCATCAGTCAAATTACCACAAACACAATGAAGTGTACAGTGCAACTGCAGCCTATTTATACATAATTGATGACAGAGTATGTTTTTATAATATTATTCTATAGGATATAAGGTACAATGTTAAAGAAAATGTATGATTGATATTTAAAAGTTTTAATGCTGTAATAATTTACTGATTTTGGTGGTGTTTATTGAAAATCAGTTGGTACATTTACATTTGTAATTTATCACATGGTTAAAATACTAGCATGAGTGAGTGGATAAACAATACTGCCTTGTAATTTCCTCACAATCAGATAGCTGCAAGTTCAAAACACACCTGTCACAATTTCCACCAGGACACAAGTTTACAAAGTAAAAACTAAGTGTGGTGTTACAAATATAACACATACACAATGTACAAAAAGCAAATTTATAGTTTATTTAACACTAAATAATACAGTTATTAGAGTGTAATACAATGTAAAAACAATTTTACATATTTAATATTACAAAATACACTTACACAATTACAAATTCGAAACACAATTTTAAACAACAAAAAATTAATCTTTATTTAACAATAAAGTAGCCCAAAAGTTAGTGGTAGGTGCTGCTATAACGTAAAAATAAAGAAGTTAATATAATGCTCTCATAGCTGTAACAAGTATGTTTGGTGGATATAGGAATCAAATTCAAAACAAATTCATGTTCATTTTATTTTATTTTCCATGATTTTAAATTTTATTGTTTCTCTAATCATGATTACTAAGTTCACAAATCAGTTTTATGAACTGATTGGCCCTGGCATAGTACATGCACCAACTTTTCATTTCAACAGCAAAACAAAAACCCTAAACCAATATTGGAGAAGGAATACTGACTACAATTCTGAATTTACTAAGTGTATCTAAACAAAATGTAGTAAGCTTTTAGTAAAATGTACAAGTCTGTTATAAACAAAAAAGTCATATTTGTTATAAAAGTATTTGTACTCATGATTTGTTTGTGAATTGACGATGTCAGTCTGACTCGGACTTTGACAAGTTGGAGTGCAAGGTGATGTTCATGTGAAGAATAAAAACACTTCTGTCTATTGTAAAGTTTGCATATTGCACTTACATAACATTTAGAGCCTTTAAAATGCATACCTACAGTTTTTCAGTATCCCTGAACACTGTATCTAGTATTTACTTTTCTCTACCATGCACTGTCACTAATCAGCAATGTAGGGTACAAATTAATAGTTGATTAATCTTCTATCAAAATTATGTTGAATATAACTCTGCAAAAGATAATGACAAGTACATTTTGAGTCCCATCTCTGCACATATGGCTAATTTTGTGTTACTTAAGAAATAGATGAGCAATTCTTATGACATGAATTTTGTGTAACCACCATGTAATGGAGATCGGAACATGGAAATAAAATAAATAAATAGCTTTTAATTAGCAGTTTAACAGCAAAATTAATTCACTTAGGTTATAGTAATCTAACATACAAGTCAAATCAGTCATTAATCAAGAAGTAGATAGACATGACACAACTACTCAAAACACATAAAAAGTGGTTAAGCATGAAAAATAGGTGTGTGGGGTAATTTTTTTATGGTCAAATTGTCTGTAACAAGAGCTTATTTTAAGCATAGTCTTGAGACATGAATCCCAACAGGCATTATTTGAATATATACTACATAATATTATAGTTTTTCACATTTTATTTGCATAACCTCTAGATTCTCCTAAATAAATATAAACATTTTTCTTCTGTAAAACTTTATATTTTATCTCTACCCTAACACTTACTGAAGCAGAATCATCAACAACAGTAAAATGAAAAATATGAAATAAAATTAATAATAATATTTTTTTCTGGAATGACTGCAAACAACTACACATTTATCCTAATACCCTCAGCTTCTAACCTTATCACACCTGCAATAATTTGATTTTATGGATTTTACTGTTGTACTTTGGACTCACTATGTGTAAAAAGTAATAAATCACAGCAGGAGCACATAGATGTTTATCCTGAAGTTTATCCCTGTGAGCTCATGCAACCCATGAAATTTTAAATAATTTTATTTTTTTTATTGATATTTTATAAAATACAGGATGTGATAAGTAATTTATGAGGTAATCTGTAATTTATGTTAAACTCAGGTCATCTTTTGAAATTAAAACTTATATAATATTGAAATTTGAATTACAAACTGCATTTTGATGCCAAATTTATTGATATACGTTGATAATAAAGATATTTAATGAAATTTAGAATGTAATTCTGTAAAAAGGTCATAGCATGTACACTTGGACTACCTGAATGCATAGGGTTACATTGGTATTAATCATTTCCAGTTACGGAGGAGGACAGCAAAATTCAACCTGTGTCAGCCGATTTCTAATTGACAATGTGGACTCATTTCAGGTTTGTTTGAAACAAGGACTTGTCTCATGATACAAATTATGCTGCTTGCAAAATATGTAAGGCTTGAATAAAGTATTGAGGGAACATAACCAATTAAGTGTGCATTTGAAATTACATCATTTCACTGATGGCACATCATTATCATCACAAACAGCAACGTGAGATCGGGTATAAAGGAAAGTACGACATATGTTGATATACTCAACCTACAAAAGGAACATTAAATCATTCACAATTATCTCCAATTTCTGTATGAGCTACAAATATTACCAATTCTATAGCGTATTTCATTTGTAAAGATATGCTTTCATATAGTTCTGTGAAAAACGAAGGATTTTGAAAAATTATAAATACTCTGGAGCTAAGGTATACCTGCCATTGCATATAAGAAACTATTTTTTCTGAATCATACCAGCATATTAAAAAACAGGTCATGCAAGAGCTTTTTACAGTGGAGAGAGTAGCATTCACGTATGATGGCTAGACCTCATAATCATATTTCACAATTACCTATTCCCACATATTGTAGGATTCGGAACTGGTGTCACATGTCCTGTTGACAAGGTTTTTGTCGGAAAGCAATACCCAGTAAATACTGCACGTCTGCTCAAATCACCTACCAAGGAATGAAACATTGCAGACAAGGATTCTACAATAGTGACTGGAAATTGCTGCTTAAGTCACTAATAAGACACATATTAAGTGCTTTGCTCATACTTTGAATTTGACATCTCAATATGCACTGAAAATAGCTTCTGTAGCTCTTTAAGCAAACTGTAATTTTCTCAAGGTGAAAGAATGACAGCCAGTAACATGCTGAAATAGAGGCAAAAACTGCTAGGCCTACCAGAGCTCAAACTGAAAGATGTCATTACCTGGTGGAACAGTGCCTTTCATATGGTTAAATGTTATTTGAAGCAGCAACCAGGAAAAAGGTATCAGCACTTTGAGAAAAACAGGCATGGCCTCTGCAGAATATACTGTCAATGCACTAAAAGCAATGAAGATATTCACAACTGTTATGTTCAAATAGAAAATCCCCACATTGTCAATTATGACATTGCTGCATGCCCAACTCCTAAAGAATGCACAGAACAATGATAATGACTTACCATTTGTTAAAGGCATTAAAGACACAACAGCAGAAGACTTAGAGAATAGGTATATGAATATGACAAACAAATTGGTAAAATACCCTATAACAAAAGTACTAATAAAATTTTTTTAGTATATTATATTTAGTAAAAGTTCATGTTTTTATACCTTTTTCAAGATAAAACTAAAGGGTTAAAGTTATAATTAGTTACATATGCACTGTATCTATATATAATATTATAACTTATATACACCATTTAACCCTATTACCAAATGCCACTTTACTCTATTTAAA
>NW_013667946.1:94061-100457 GCF_000517525.1 Limulus polyphemus
CCTGAGAGTAACATTTGGAAAAAAGTGGTTAATACACTGATATTTATAAAACTCTTCTGAAATTAATTAAAGCAATTTAAAAAAATTAACCACACGGGTTTAAGCTTTTTATTATTATTATTATTTGTTGCATTTCAACAGCAAGCAGCTGTGTGTAGTGCTGAGCCATAACTTAGCCAACCAGAAGAAACCCACTTTGCCAAGCAAGAAGGACCTACCCTAACCTTACCAGTGAATCCATATCAATCTGATCCTGATGAAGAACCTTACCATGCTCCAATTACAAAAAAAGAATGCAAGATTATTTCTTGTGCACTTGCAGATAAATTTAGCATAAAAGCATCTGAGACACTAAAATCTTCTTCAGAAAAATCAGACTGAAGTCATAAAATATAAAGAGGCAGCACTTTTACCTCTGAATGAAAAACCACTTAACTGGTGGAATGCCCAAGAGGTATAATATCCATTCAGTGTTTCTCAAGAAAAGTCTACATATAAAATAATCTTCTGTAGATTCAAAACATTAAGAACATTCCAAGAACTGTGAACATTTTTTAGTTTATTATGATTGAAGAAGGTTCTTCTACAAATTCAGAACATTAAGAAAAACTTGTTCCAAGGTGAACATTCTTACCCAAGCTTTGTTTGTTATAATTTACAGTATATGTATATTTAATTTAAATAATAAACAAAGGAAACAGCGGGTCATGATACTTATTTGACCAAAGGGCTCTACCATTGTTATTTTTGCAAACATTTCCACAAACAAATGTGGCAATAATGGTCTATCTGTGTTTAATTTTCCATGTTGTAAGCCATCAGACTTTTACCTATGTTATCATGCTGATGAACACCTGGGAGGTGGTTAGTCATATGTCTGTTGTTAAAGATGACTAGCACTGCTACAGCACTACTGTTTGAGTAAGTATATCCTGATTTTCAGACAAAAAAAGTGTGATTCATGTATCAATTTTATCACTGTAGCAGGCATCAATAAGATACTAAACTATATCTAATATGTTGCCGCACATAACTCGCATATTCAGCAGCATCACTATCTCCTTCTCAAAATGCACACCTGGTTTATTGTTTTCAGACCTAAATTAGTTAACACTGTTTGCAACTGAATCATAGTTCACCTGCTGCACAGGCAAAACTGGCTGACAATTTCAGGATTGGGCTGAATGGTACTTGTATTCAACAGTCCTCACAACAGAATATAGACATTTTCAGAGCCAATGATCAGGTAAGACACATCTGAAGCAAGGAAATCTTCCCTCATGTTCCTGAGATATTCAGGAACCCATATCCTGTTGCATCAAGAGTGCAACAATGGAATTTAAGCCTGGGAAGACCAACTGTTTGATCTGGAACCATGGCAGCTGCACAATGGCTCCTTGCTGGTGGCTAATACTTCTGCTGAGCATTGGGGTCATCATGAATCATGGGGTTGCTTTACAGCAAAGTTGCCAACTGCAATTGTTACCATTGCTGGTTTCTTTCTTTGCTCCAGCATATTAATCAATACCACAGAGATACAATGTCTGTAAGACCCATGTTGTGTCCCACAAGTTTGTTTGGCAGATCCTTAATAAACTTATTCATGAGTATTTCATAGCAATCATTAAGAGACATACTCAGAAAGGCCTTCCCATGAAACCTCCTTAGAACATCTGCACAGGCAACCAAGTTTTAATGAGGCCCTTCTTTCTGAGATTTGTTTTTGATTTTCAAGCAAAGCTACACAGGTGCTGTCTGTGCAAGGTTGTCCCCAGCTTGATCTGATAGAATAGAGATGAAGGCAACTAATCAAAAAGACCCACAACCAACTCTTGGGCTACTCTTATCTAAACAAATAGTGGTTTTTGACTGTTACTCTAATACCATACTTACAGCCCCAAGTGTGGAGCACAATTTTGCAGTAATGAGCTGCAAAACATGAACCCTTAGATTCACAGTCTAAGCATGACAATCACTAGGCCACACTTGGTCCTAGTCTTATGAATTGCTAGGTTTTCCTCGGGTCAAGCTTGTGGCACAGCTCATTGACAACTATATCCCAGTCTTCAAGTCCCTCTCTTTCTCTAAGGCATTAGTCACCAAGCCAATTAGACTCAGCAACAGATAATGCACCCCATGTAATTTAACACAAAAATATTTTCAAAAAGCAAAAGAATGTTTAAAGAAGCTATAAAAAATCATAGATTGTGACTTCTTCCCAAGTCTTCTAAATTTCTCATTAATTATTTATTATTACTGACATAAACAGTTTATAATATGCTCTATCCAATAATAGTTAAATGGTGTTTTTAGCTATTTTTTAAAACTGTGCTATTTTAGTAATTGATCAGACCACATTCTGTGACATCATAAGAGTGAAAATGAAGGACTGTAGTAATAATACCACTAACAAAGACAGATAATCACATGAGAAACAAAACATGGATATTTATGGGATTTTGAGTCCTTTCCAATTCACCATGCAGTAACCTAAATTATTTTAAGAATGTGAATAATGTTATCACATTAAAGCTGATTCATTATTCAATATTATACAACACACCAACTGTTTAAGGATTACACACGTGTTAAACATTTTTTTCACCTTGCGTAAAAAAGAAAAGAATATATAATCATAAAACATGAATAATTATATTTTCCATTGATTACAGTTTCTTAGAAAATACAAATTTATGCTTTTAGATGTTCAAAAAACTTTAGAAAATATTATAAGTATACAGTCAAGACTAGTGTTCCCATTAAGCTGCAAGGCTGTGTGGCACAACCAGTCAAGTGCCGTGCACTTCATTATTCCAGCCACACACATACTCAGTAATGGTAAGTAGTCTCAACAGATAGTCTCAATAGATAGGCCTAAAACCCAAATAACCAACTGGTAGCATTGCAAAGTGGCCTAATGATCCAATAGGGTCGATGATCTAAAAATCCCCCCCCCCTAAAAAATTAAAAGGAACATTGGTCAAGACACTCCTCAGACCTGTGCACAAATAAAAGTTGGAAAATGTTTTAATATTTTTTTTCAAGTTACACAAAATAAATGTTACAAAATACCAATTCTAAAATATGTTCCAAATTAAAAATTGTTGAAACAGAATTAGATTATTTTGAAATTTGATGTGCAATAAACATCTGTTGTGCATTCTGCTGTCCAAATAGTTTCTATAACGGCATATGAATACAACCAGAAACTTGTCTCTAATCTTAGTATTCTAAAGTCTTCTGTGACATACTTCATTTTGTATATCATGAAACATCAAGAGGCCTTTTGGCCCATCAAGAATGTCCTAAATCCTAACCTCCTTCAACAACCAGAAAACTAATAATTACATTAAGCTCTGATCCCCAAAGTATTCTTCAATTCTTTCCATTAAACTCCTGTAAAGTTTCAGGCCTCTAGTAATCTCTAGAAGGCAACTTCTTCTAAATATTTACCATCTTACTGGAGAAAAAGTGCCTTAACTGGGGGTGCATCTCACCTTTACAAATAAATATTCACTGCCTTCAGAATTCAATACTAGAAACTCTGATACATTAATATTACCAATTATCTTATTAATTCTAAATAATACTTCAACTATATCATCCCTGATCCACCTTTCTTCAAAAGAGAACAATAAATCAACCTGCTGTAATTTTACAACCCATCCACCCATAGAATCAGCCTAGTAGCCCTCTTCTGAACTATTATATGCAAAATTATTTCATGAGATATGAGGCAAATAATAAAATAATTTCTAGTAGGGGAAAACTTGTGCTTTGCATACAATACATTTTTTGGGTTGTGGTATTTTGTATTTGAATGCACAAAGTTTATAAAATAGTAAAGGCAGTGCTGTGTACTTAAAGCAATTAAAACAGTTAAGTGATCTGCCTAGACTACTCACACAAGTTAATGTACGTAAAGTTCTGAATGTATCTGATGGCCGTGTGGAGCATCAGTAAATGCAATGTTGAACCTATTCCACAACATGTGATACTTACCAAACATCTCTCATACTAAAGATGCTTTGAGTCGAATGATCTGATTAAAAAATGACAAACTAATCAACTTATCTAGTAAGGCACACCAGATCTAGCAACACTTTCAAAACATGGGTATCGGGGGCAAATATTAAAACTCAACAGGGTGATGGTACCAGCACTCTAAGTGTCTATAAACAAATAAAGAAATTCACACACAAAATCTTAGTACATAAACACTGCTTTCTGAGATGGGGCTCTGAGGGATGACAGATTCATTCCCCAAATACCTTCCCCTCCCTTCCACATATGGTAACATTGTCCATACTTCCCTACTCCAGATTTCATTTTTACATCGTTTAATGAAGTTTAAAATGATTTCCATGCATGCATATCATACTCTTTTGAATATATAGATATTGTTTTATAACTGCAGCCACTTTGTAATTATATTTCTTAGCTTATATTTCTTAGTCTTCTTTTATGCTAAAGTTTCTGGTTGTCAGTTATATGAGTGAAACACTGAAAAGTTCAACTATAATACAACTTCTGCTAGAGTTATTAGTGAAATATATTTAACACTTTATAAATATCCAGTAATTGCAAATTTATTTTATATTTCAAATGAAAATATTCTGAGGAAGTAGTTATAATACAAAGCATTTCTTTTAAGTTGAAAGATATTATGTATATTAAAAGAATGTATGCAATTGTAAAAATAAAGCAATGAATGATCTTGAATAAACAATCATTAAAATAAAACTTTAATCATTAACAATTAATTACCTGCTGCTGGAGTTGTTCTCTTAATGTTCCATTCAAAATGTGTGATGAACAGAACTGAGAGCCTTCAACTTCTGATTCTGGTTTGAAACCATCATTATAATGAACAGGGTTAGACACTGGTTGATAATAATCTCCTTCATCAAATCCACCAAAATTCACTCTTGATTGTAAAGAATGCTTCAACTGGTTATGGGCTATTTTCTGAAGAAAAGTAAAATAATGTGTGTTAATGCATAAACACTTTTTTTCTTTAAATGAGACTGAAATTAGCTATTATAGTAATCTTTGTAAGCTATCAAAGCCATCAAAAGTTTGTTTACATAGTAACTACAACCCTCTAGAAAACAATTTAATCTCTTTGCCTAGTCCTTACAATAACTGTTTGGCTATTCCGTGTCTGATCTTGTCCACTTCTAAGGCTGGTAACTAGATTTTGGTTGGAATTAGTTTTAGTGCCTTTCAAAATAAAAAATGTTGTTTCTTGTGTGGTTTACAAGACAGTTTTCAAGGGTGGATTTTAAATTATGATGTAAAATTATTAGATTGTTCTTATGGATTTTCTCTATAATTTTTAACAAATAATATAATTTATTTCTGTAGACCATTTCCATGTTCAACAACTCCCCTACCAAAGAAAAGAAACTGAGAGTTGAGGTTAAACTTGACCTCATTTGTATAGTTAAATCTAGCATAATGTAGTTTTTTATTTAAAAAAATATATATATCTGGTAGCCAATCCATCAAAACACCAACAAAATAAACCCCTTAACATTTGACAACTTACTTGTATCTTGTACGTACTAATTTCCTAAATTATTATTAATTTAACATGTCTTTCATGAGACATTTCTGTAAACCAATCAAGAAGAATAAACAACAGTTTACAGAGGTGGGGGTGTTGGCTTAAGACAACCGAGTTAAACCATAGAAAACTCTCATATATTCAACTCTTAAGTTAGGTTCTGCCATTAACAAATAACAACGTTCTAAGACAATAATATATAATGTTCAAAAACTACTAAAACTTATCTGGCTTTCTAAATAAGCTATAAATAGCCTTGAAAAAATTTATAAACACTTGGATTAAAGAATTATGTCACCAAAAACAAATATTTTTCCTGACATTTACGTGGGAAATCTAAACAACAGAGCTCTCTAAGATTTCTAACGAAGAGAAAATGCTCTATCAGTTATAAACAAGTCCATCAGACTTGTAGGGCTACTATAGTGAATTTGACAAACTTACTATTATATCAGCAAAGCAAGAAAGTGGAGGTTCAAATTTTAGATAAGTGCTTGTAATTAATTAATTACCTTTAGTTTGTTTCTAATGATCTGGATACTCTAAAAGCCATATTATGGAATATATATGAGAAAATTCAGAGCCCAGACACATCATGTAATGCAGAGAAATTAAGATTGAGAATTTTTTAAACATTTCCTTTTAAACTGTTTTGATGAAAATAGTTGTTTCATTAAGTTATGAATGAAACACTGTAAAAGAAAATGACATGCACATTTTGATCCAGTTGTATGAAAAGTTAATAAGAGATGGGAAACTAGACTGCTAAATACTGTCTAATACTATTAACATCTTACATAATTATATAAAAAAAAACAACTGATAAT
>NW_013667946.1:101457-106105 GCF_000517525.1 Limulus polyphemus
TGTTGACTTAAGACAACTGAGTTAAACCGTAGAAAACTCTCATATATTCAACTCTTAAATTAGGTTCTGCCATTAACAAATAGCAACATTCTAAGACAATAAAATATAATGTTCAAAAACTACTAAAACTTATCTGGCTTTCTAAATAAGCTATAAATAGGCTCTTAAAATATTATAAACACTTGGATTAAAGAATTATGTCACCAAAAACAAATATTTTTTATGTCCGACATTTATGTGGGAAATCTAAACAACAGAGCTCTCTAAGATTTCTAACGAAGAGAAAATGCTCTATCAGTTATAAACAAGTTCATCAGACTTGTAAGGCTACTATAGTGAATTTGACAAACTTACTGGTATATCAGCAAAGCAAGAAAATGCTCTATCAGTTATAAACAAGTCCATCAGACTTGTAGGGCTACTATAGTGAATTTGACAAACTTACTGGTATATAAGCAAAGCAAGAAAGTGGAGGTTCAAATTTTAGATAAGTGCTTGTAATTAATTAATTACCTTTAGTTTGTTTCTAATGATCTGGATACTCTAAAAGCCATATTATGGAATATATATGAGAAAATTCAGAGCCCAGACACATCATGTGATGCAGAGAAATTAAGATTGAGAATTTTTTAAATATTTCCTTTTAAACTGTTTTGATGCCACGTTTGTTGACATACATTGAAAATAGTTGTTTAATTAAGTTATGAATGAAACACTGTAAAAGAAAATGACATGCACATTTTGATCCAGTTGTAAGAAAAGTTAATAAGAGATGGGGAACTAGACTGCTAAATACTGTCTAATACTACTAACATCTTACATAATTATATAAAAAAAACTGTTAATTAAGTATAACTAATGAACTGAAAAGTAAGATATCTATGTTTTCTACAAACTAAATCTTCCAAACTAAGTCCTATATTATTTAATGCATCATTTACAACTGAATGCCAAAATTATTATTTTTTTACAGAACGTCTTATTACACAGTAGGTACCTTTCTTAATATCTTATTTATAAACAAAAAACTCCTCATTTCATAAAATCAAATATTTGTTCTAATATAATGCACATTTCCTTTTTTTAAGAAACATTATTTTCACAGAAAATCTTAATTGGAAGATTTGTACAACAGCTTCAAGAATGTAATTTTTCTAACAGTATGTGAAACGTGTAAAATCTTGCAGGGTTATCATTACTATTTTAGGTAGAATACGGGTCTGAGGTACTTCAGCACATATCAAAGATTCAGAAGCATAGTCCCCTTGACTGAAATGGAATTTTAAGCATTTTTAGGATGGCTAAGTCTTGTTTCTTGAGTTATATTTTAAGCATTTTCAGGGCAACTAAACCTTGTCTTTGGAGCAACATTTAAAGTTAAAAAACTTGTTTTCCAGGATATTAATCAATTTGTTTACCCCATCTGATGTTGCAGTTATTCTTGATTGTGGAATGGATTTTAGATGATTTTTTGTGCAGGGTTGTGCTAGTCTTCCTGAGGCAGAATTTTATAAAAGAAGTTTGAAGATGACTTTACAGGGTTTTCAGTGATTTTATGAAGTAATCGAAGTAGATTATCATAATACTGATCTCTACTTGCAAAGAAGCAGGAAATATTTCATTAAATTTTCAGTTCAGAAACTGGCTGGTAAAAATTTGTTTGCGATACATTTGCAATGGAACAAAAGTGAAATTATTAAGAAAATTTCTGATTTTTTTTCTTACTTTAATATTCTGATACAAAGATAACAAAATGCATGAAGTCCATTTAAATAATGAAAGAAAATTATTCCCCAGAAACTTGTATATCTAGGTTCCCACAGAATTAAGAAAAATGCAAGTTTTCCACAACTGACCACTTGCACTGTATGATGAATAGACATTCTACAAAAGCAGAAAAAGAAAGATTTCATTACGATAAATGAATTGTGCCATGCTTGATGTCTTGTCCAACTCTTGGGAAGGGCTTTGCTTAAGGGAATGGTGTAATGGGTTCACATCCGTAGGGGACACTGTGCTCAAGTTTTCCATTGATAATCTAAACATACTAAGTAGCTTTTCATGTGATTGTTTTTTTATACATTTTATATCATACATATAGAAATATAGAAAAGAAACATATGAATTTGTTTTACAGACCTAGTTCCTTTCTGCAAAGCAGCTGCTAGACTTATACAATTAATAACTTTATCACAAACTTGCAATTAAATACAATCCTACAGACTTGTTTTTCTGCATTTCATTTCGAACACACTCATCCAGTCAATGGGTTGTTTTTATAACCCTGAATTTGTAGTAAAATTTAAAAGTATCTAACATTTTAATTATTAACAATTTTACTTATGTAAAATGAAGTATATTAATAACACAATATTCTTGTAAACAGTGGTAAATGAAAATAATTTACTAGTTATGTTAGCTGAAAACATAACTGCTGAACACAGTATTCATGCTTAACTTTATTCGTGTCTTTGAAAAATCTACAGTTTTTACTTGCTTTCTATATGATTCAGTCTGTAGTTCTGATTTAATAACACTAAAAATTGCAATTTTAAAGAACATATAATAAAATTTACAAACTAAAAGTAATTTTTTTTAATGTGATGCTCTTTTATTCATGACAATATATATATATATACAAATATTTTGCACAATAAGTAAGAATATTGCATTCAATCAAATAGATAAACTAGAAACTTTTGCTTCTTGCACCCGAATATTTATAACTTCCAATTTTCATTCACAGTAAGATTTCAAAAACATCATTCCAAGATTTGATTCCATAATTTGATTGAAAACGGTTTATGGAGTGACACATTTTTTAGATAAAATGTGCTTTGGCAAAGTATTCATATTTCACACTGTGTTTAACTGCAGAAAAAATGTTTGATCTGGGCTAAACTGAAAAAAGTTCCCATCTCTCTCTCTCTCTCTCATATTTTTTATAAAATACACACAAACTAAATACAACTTCACCTCCTTTTCTCCACATAGTAAAAACAAACATAATTCAATTTTTGTCTTTCCATTTTCGTGTCAAAAGAAGAGAAGAACTGGTTTCATAGTTATATAACACTATAGACACAATATTATCTTCACTCAAAATTTTACCTATTCACTATATTCAGAAATATATAATCTCTGTCATATGCTTGGTAAAGGAAGTACACCTTTAAAAGGTCAAAATTTAAGCCCTTTTCCACACTTTTGTTTCTACTATCAAAATGAGAAAACAACCTGGCATTGACATTATATTCAAACTTTTAAACATAGTACTTTAAATGAAATGCTTGTGTACAATTAATTATGGCAACTGACAGTATGTTTATTATGAATAAGAGACAAAGCATGCTTGATGATGGTAAAAACATTCTCAGGCTGAGAAATTAAAAACGTTAAGCTAAGAGTATACTCTTGCTTAAAATTGACTTATGCTCCTGGGATGAGAGACATGAATTATCTTTGAAGAGAAGAAACATACAATTCTACATTTTTTATCCTACAGATATGTAGAGTAATGCAACACATATTATTCAAATAAATAAACAGATATATCCAAATATTATTAAAAGTAATAACGATTCCAACTGAGATGGGCTACATACACATCTTAACTACAGCAACAGAATAATACATTGTTTTACTATGCAAGAGAGAGATATTAAGACATTCCCATTGTAACAAATTTGTTAATAATGTAGAGTAAGACTAATCTATCTATCTATCTATCTTGTTGTTTAGAATCAGTTTATATTTAAAAGTAGCTTAGTGTTAGAAATGCATTGCGAAACTCCTGCATATTCTCTAAAGTTATATATCTATATAAGTAAACGTTTAAGTATAGCTCAGTATTGTTTGTTAAATAAGACTGAAATTTCTAGAATGCCTCCACACAGCGATAAATACATTCATTGCGATGCACCAAAAAAGGAGTGTCTATTAGTAGTTCGCTATAATGAGTGTGCTATTTATAACGATTATCAATTGGAAAATTTAAGATATTTGACCAGGATTATTTATAAATTTTGAACGTTACAAATCGTTTAACTTCAGTGGATTCTTATCGGACATTAGTATTTTTACGAAAATATTACCTAACGTTAACGGACCAAAATTTCAGTGTGTGTGGCCAAGAAGACAAAGCTAGCTAGCTCCCAGCAAATCATATCTACATCTACTTGAAACTAACTTGCTCATATTAAACCCTCGATATCTTATCGAGGGAGTTCCAAACTAGAAAGAAGATTTTATATTGTTTGTAAGTTTGTGGAACGTTTGTTTATAAATCTTTGTTTGTAATAACTATCTGTAATAATTGTTATTTTAATTTGTGTTGTTGTGTATATTAAAAAGTATTTGTGTTAAAAACAAAAACGGTGTGTATCAATCTTGTTGGCAAATATCGTAAACTGACTATATATCAGCATATATTTAAATACTAAATCCAAAGCACAATTTAACTACAAAATTTAAATTATCAGTTAACGCGGCTTCGGACTATTTCAAGCTCTAATACGTAACACCCATACATAGGTTCACTAGTTTTCTTGCCAGTTAAAATTGGATGAAAATATTTTAATTTATTTGCACATCACAGTAAGTAACATTTGTTGCTATATGACAAACTCAAAATACATTTCCTGGCATA
>NW_013667946.1:106147-124863 GCF_000517525.1 Limulus polyphemus
TATCGTAAACTGACTATATATCAGCATATATTTAAATACTAAATCCAAAGCACAAATTAACTACAAAATTTAAATTATCAGTTAACTCGGCTTCGGACTATTTCAAACTCTAATACTAATACATAGGTTCACTAGTTTTCTTGCCAGTTAAAATTGGATGAAAATATTTCAATTTATTTGCGCATCACAGTAAGTAACATTTGTTGCTATATGACAAACTCAAAATACATTTCCTGGCATATATATATATATATAAAACAAAAAAAAATTTACAATCTACTGAAGTCTACCTCTCAACTTCTTTATGGAAAATTAATTCACAGCAATGTTAATGAAAGTTCACCAAGCTCCAAGAAAAAAACCTTATTTATGGTCAAGATATATTATATCAAGTTTTGACGTGTGATGAAAAACAAGTTTAAATTAGCCTTATAATTTTTCTTTTTGATTTTAAAAACATTGAAACTCCTGCCCAAAACAAACTTACTTGTGATGACATATTTCTTCCTGACCCATAATTAGCAGCATCTATGAAGTTTTCATTTTGGCTGCATATAGAATCTGAGTAACAGTCTGATCCAATATTCTTTTTTGTACCAATCTTATCAAAGTTGTAACAATTATAATGACATTCAGAAGAACCATTTCCTATAGAGACATGAGCATCTTCTGAAATTTTGGGTCCCCAAGCTCCTGGTGAAGCAATATCTGATGAGCTGAAAGAAGAAGCAAAAACATTATTTTATAATTTGTTGCTTTTTACAAAATGTGAGCTATTATAATTATCATTCTTTTTTTAAAGAGCTTAAACATAAGAGTAGTGTTAATGTGTAATAATTTATGTAGGCACTTCACAGAATAAAAAAAATAATTCAACAGAACCAATGCTTTTACTTTACATTCACTAAATACAGAGAGATGAATGTGTTATGTTAATGGGATTTGGGAGTCTGACAATGTTTTATAGTCTAAGTTGCTATGCTTGGTCATGCTCTATCTGATGATCATGCATCTTGACAACTGCATGACAATGTAGTTTCCATTACAAAAGGTTCTGATGTAAGATAGTCATGTCTAAAGCACAACCACTCCTCCATGAAGGTATAAAGATGATGTTTCCCAGTGGTTGTTTCAACAGTCCAATTGCATAAAAATTCAAAGGTGCTACATCCAGCAACTTGTCTGACAAGTCTTCTTATGAAACAGCATGCATACCCAGTTCATTCTCCATCTGCTTGAATTAACATGTTTTGGAAACAATTTATGTAAATGCAACCTGAGTAGTTTTCCAAGATACAGATCGTTCTTCATTGGGCATTGTTGCCTGGGAACATGGATGGTTTTTGCCACAGACTTTTGTGTACATGGATTCTCACCTGTTACAAAATTTCCAATTTAACACACTTTTATGATCTGAGTGTATAAATATTTTGTATTGGAAAGGGCTTTTACATACAGTTCTCACAAATTATTAATTTTCAGTGTCATCACACTACCTACAAGCTGCTACACAATGTAGTTCTTATACATTCACTTCCACCAAAACCTGATAGCTGATGGTGACTATCATGTGACTCGGTGATTTGCATATTTAAAATCCTTTTAATATAACATACTCATACCTCTGTAGAATGTACTCAACAAGTATTCTTAGCTGAGAAAATGACAGCGAAAAATTAACTTAGCTTGATGTTTCTATCTATTTATATCTATCTATGTATAAATAATCTGGATATTCTCTGTTAAGAGAAAAAAAGTTAAAAATAAAATGATCTGCAAAATAAATGACGTATGAATACATTAGATATATTTCTCAAAATGTAATAAATTTTCAAATTGTAATTTTTGACTTATATTTTAAAAACTAGTCTTAATTTTTGCTAAGTTTGTTCTAAGGGTACAGACAAATGATGGAAATAGCAAATATTAATCCACTAGTGGGTTAACCTATCCCATACGTTTGAAATTACAACTACACACTCTAGCTATTCCTTGTGCATCTGCCTTTGAAATTTTGCACATGCCACTAACTTTGAGCTATCTTCTACCAAACTTCGCTAGTGCATGATGTAATCCCCATACAACAATAGCCTTCCATCAATAAGGTGACATATCCTCCAAGCACAGTAGATCCTCATAAGCATTTGAACTCAAAATTAATTTCATTCTAATATGATGCAAGAATAATGTGCACCAGCAGTGGAGAGGAAAGGTGAGAAGGTGTGAAGAGAGGTAAGTATCTATTGGAAATGTATTTTCAGGTAAGGAAAATGTTGACTTCCAAACCATCCACTTACCTCTCTGCATACTATAGCTAGAACTCCACATTGATGTGGTGAAAGGGTTGGTGCAATTGCAAAAACATAGATGAGAATGCACCTAAGAGGAAAGCCCATGGAGTGCGAGACCATATAGTAGGGGCTTAATAGATGAGTAACTCTCACGGGAGACTACATCCATATCATGCAGGGCATACTCTTCGTCCACATGGAAGTATGAAACAAGGAAGGCAAAGAAGCCAATGTAGCTCACGGACAGATGAAAAAGTGTATGACCAACTAAGCATTTGTACACAACAGGACAGTTGGATGCGAGGTGTAGTGTGGCTCGGGTAATAAACAGACTGTACAGTTTGGTATATGGTCTGTTATATCATTTACTCACCATACATACAGGACAGTGGACAAATGTTCTTTCCTGTCACAGGATGGGAACATTTTGCTCCATCCAGCTAGTCAAACCACTAAGAAATTAACATATAAAAGAGTGGAGACTTGCACTACACTGATATGGACACCCCTGTCCTACTTCACACTGCATTGTGCTGCTAACTTGAACCCTCTCAGGAGGAGGGACAGCACAACCAGTGGGGAACTCTTCAAGCTGAACACCTCAGCAACTAGGAACTGGAAGTGGCAAAGGCCTCCCATACTCCACTTAAAGAATAAGGGGGAAGAATTTGCATTAGGAATACATCAGAGAGTTGCCCAAACCCAATCAGACCTAACTACCTCAAAGATCTTTTACTGGAAAAAGTGCAATGGGTAACCACAAAACCTAATTTGAAAAGCCAGCATTGATGAGCCAAGAAAGTGGGAAGACAGTTCCCTGGTGCTGGCTTCTTCAATGTTAGTCAATGAAAGGAATGATCTGGAATGTGGTCTTGCAGAAAACCCTATCTCAACAGTGGGAAAAATTTGGAGTCAGGGTGGATGAGTTTAACATTTTCCATTACCCATGACACAATGCGGATTTACAGAAATAAGATGAGAGAATCTTGGAAGAAGAGGAGTTTCATGGCAAGAATAAATGATTGTGAGAACCCAAAATGAACTATACTTTTTCTCTACTTTACTTCACTTGACTTGCATTCGCTTGTTCACCTACATTTATATGTTGCCCAACTGAGGCCTCAAACTCTCTCTAAACTACACGAGCACTCTATCACTTCTACTTAAAAATTTATATGTATATTTTACCTATTTCAACAATTTTTACTCCAAATTATTTTAGAATCAAAATTTTGTCATTTTCTAAGAATTATACGATGTAATTCAAAGAAAAATCAAAGAAATGTTCATTTCTGCACAGCTCAGAAGCAAAATAAACAATGCACTTGTAGATTTTTAAAACAAATTTCTGCCCATCACAAAAAAAGTTTTTTTTTTGCTAATAAACTATCATTCCTTGAGATTATGTTATCCAATTCTTGAATATCTGCTTATTTTTTGTACGGGCCTTGGTTGCCATTTTTTTTATGATGTCACATCAAGTGGCTTGGTCATTTACTAATGAAACACCACCTTGGAAACAGCTATCAAGTAAGTCTGAATATAATTGGATAGATCAAGAATTAGACTTTAAGTCATAGTAAGTAAATAAAGTGGTTTTAGCCTTAGTTTATAGTTTAGTGGGAAAGTTTCTAGTCTGAATACCTATAGCATTAACCTAAGGCATTCAGTGGAAAGTTCTTAAGACTTATGAACAAATAATAGGCTACTTAATTTATAATTGTAATCTTGATATAAATAAAAACATTACTGTTATTATTGAGAATAAAACATTTTTGTTAATTGATTTACATTAAATCAATAGAGATATCACTGCATATTTTAGAAACAATCAAAACAGTGATTACATAGTTGTCTTGAAATTAGTAATTTACCAAGTAGCAACTGTTCAGATTGTCGTTAAAAAAGTTTTTGACAAAATAAGTTTGTTCTTTTCCCATAAAATGCACAAATAGAAACAGCCAGAGAAAACACTTAGATGTCTATTATATTAAAAGAAAGGTAATTCCAAAATATCTTTTAACCTTTTCACAATGGGGTGATACAATTCACGTCACCTCGACTGGGTAAGGACATTTATGCAACAATACATACAGTAACTCTCTTGAAATATCATCACAAAACCTGGTAATGTTTTGTTAAAGATGTTAAGCATCTTGTACACAAAAATGACTATTTTAATTACATCTTTCTAATAAAAATATGCTATTTATCTATATTGGTTATTTGCATTCAAACTCTGAATAGTTCGAGTGCAAGGTGATTTTCATTTTAAGTTTAAAAATACTTTTCTTCGTCTTATAGTTTTCATATTTCACTTGCATAACCTCTAGAACCTCCTAAATGAATATCAAAAGTTTTTTAAGGTAAATGTTTGTATTTTATTTCTCATTTTTTCTGTCATATCACTAACTCTTGCTATTATCATCAACATACAATACAATGAAATGATTAAAATTAATAAATAACAAAATATATATATATATATATATATATATACATATTTAATTTTTGTAAGTAAAATACTTAAAGATCTTCTTTTAATTATATACATAATTTCAGGTCTTTTACTCTTCACATAATTAATTTTTAATGTTTTATTTTCCTTGCTTGTCCTTTACTATTTATTATTCATCTCAACACAAGTCAACAGTGCCCTTGGGGCATTACAGTATCGTAAGCCTTGAGAACTGATGCAAAGTATGATGTATATTTAAAAAATGTTTAAACCTTTCAATTATGCATTTTAAAATATGACTAATACATAATTAACAAATATATAAAAAACTGCATGCCAATTTCAAAATAACCAATGTTGGATTATAGTGTAAAATGAGATCTTGCTAATGACTATATACATGTGTATGTAACCACTAAATGTGGGCTATAAACTCAAACAAATCTATTAAAGGTGGACATGGCACCAGTCAGGGGTTGACAAAATATATTACTTGTTTCAATTGAATTCATCCAGAGAACTTTGAAATGTATGTGTCAATACGTTAAGTAAACATTTTACTGTCTAGATGTACATCTACAAAACTGCCATTATATTATTGAAGATAAAGAGTGGCAAAATAGAGAATTTTCATAACTTGTGGATCATGTGACAATAACATCTGAATTTTTAAGCAGTTTTTTTAAAGGTTTCTTTTGAAATGTACATACAGTTATACAAGTAATAAATTTTTTCTTTATAATCACATTCCAAAAATACTAACAACAGATTCTTTTGCATATGACAAATAATATTAAAACAGTACAAGTATTTCAAAAATGAAGTAGACAAGACAGCTTATAATAGAACTTACCCAAATAAATGGCAGGCAAAATCAGTATTGGTTAGATGTGCTGTCAGTGGATCTCCTACGTCGAATGAACCATTAGCAAGAAGAAAATCATCATCAACTATCTTTGACACCATGTCCCATACAGATTTTTCACTGTTGTTGTAAATAGGCTCAATTCTTTCTTCAGAGTGACTCACTCCATCAAAAAAGTAATTCTGAAAAAAATCAACATAACCTATTATGTTGAAAAAATGCTACAGAACCTAATCTTTAAAATATCTTTTATTTTTATACTTTTGTGTTATGAAATTTAATTTTTTATTTTTTTATTGTTGTGTGATAAATGACAAATGTGTTGTATGACAAATGCATAATTAATTTCAAACTATCAGGCAAGACAAACATCTGCACAAAATTATGTTTCTTTAAGTATTCAATATTATCTAGTTCTTATATATTGAAACATATTAAGGTTCATCTACTAAATGAGAAATAGAAAAAAAGTTTAACTCCAAGCAGAGTTTGCTACTCTGGTGGCAACCAAATGGACAGCCAAACAATAAATAGCATTGTGTATGTAGTTCCTAAGAAAAGGCTTTCTTGAAAAATGTTTCACTAAGTAGTAAGAAAAAAGTCCCAAGTATTTTTTTTTTTTTACGTTTCTTCCTTTTGCAATTAGTTGTGAGACAAAATTTGTGTTAATCTCTTTAATTAGAGCTGGGTGATAAGTAGAATTTGCTAAATGATAAATTATCAGGCTCATTAATCAATTACATTCAACTAACACAAGACTAAATCATCCTATTTGTTTTGGGATTTGATTTAAAGACATTTTGAACTACCATTTAATATAAGATATCTTTGGGTACAACAATTTTTTAATCCTAAACTGATGTACATGAAAATATGTCCTCTACACAATGTAGTTCAAAATCTATAACAAGCTGAAAATACAATTTCTCCCTACAAACTTTTACAGGACTACTAAAACTAAACAAATTCTTTGTTAAAATAGTTGTCATTAGATTTCATACAATACAACTAATAAAGATTGTTGTCACATATGTCATAGATAATATATAATTCAGTGAAACCAAATTCACATCAATCCTAAAACAAAACAAAGATGGAACAATGGTTACAACTGTCAAGAAAACATATGATGCTACTACATTAAAATGATTCACAAGGTGGAAATCAAAATATTACAAAAAAAATTCTAAAATCATGGTAATATGACAGATATTCCACAATTTTTCTAATTCCATTACCAGTGTAAAAAAGACAAACAAAAAACTAACAGCTTTATAAGTATAAAAAACATCATAAACTCTTAAGCAAGAAGTTGATATGGAAGAACGTTTGTAGGAACACATTGAAATGATTAATATGTTAAAATTTTAAAGCACAGACTGGTTGAAACTGTAGAAACATTTTGCCAAAGGTTTGCCTATCTCTACACAATATACTGTAATATGCCCTGAGGGCACCCATTGGTGTCAAGAAAAAGTAATAAACTGTAAAGGACAGGAAAGGAAATAAAACATTAAAAAATAAACTAAGTGAAAAGGTGAAGACCTGAAATTACGAATATAATCAAAAGAAGATATTTTAAGGTCAATTGAGAGAGTTAAAAGGTATGTACATATTTCTATTTCTTAATTTTAAACATTTCATTGCACCTTATGTTCATGATAACAGCTACAGTTAGTGATATGATAGAGAAATTGAAAAATGAAAATATAAACCTTTACCATAAAAAACATGATATTAACTTAAGAGGTTCAAGAAGTTATGCATATAAAATTTGAAAACTGTAAGATAAAAAAAATATTTTTTATACTAAAGATGAAAATCATTTTGCACTGAACTATTCAGTCTGAGAGCAAATAACTATAATAAATAACAAATCTTTAATAGAAATAGTATAAAAAACGAAAATTAATTATTTTTCTGAAAATACGTGTCTTTAGGAAAGTTCCTCTCAAGTTTCAAGCAATTTCATCAACTAGTTTTATTTTTGGAACAAAGTTTGACAAGAGTTATGTAACCTACTTAGAATGCAAGTAGACTGAAGTGAAAGGGTTAATCCATACAGAAAAATCCCAAACAGAACAAAGGAAAAACACACAGCCCAACATGACATAAGAACATAGAAATTAGTTGGATTTATGAGGCAAAATTCAACTGTAAGTCCTCTATTATCCCAAGAGAGAAAATAAATTCATTACTTGAGGAAAATCATCTATGAGTCCAAGGTCTTACTGATGGAAAACCCACTAAGTAGTATGCTGACTGACACTGGTTCTACAGCTACAACTGATCAATATAATTTTGTTAATGAAAGATGAGAAATTACCTCCGGAGATTAAAAAAATAAGATTGTGACGTGAAATGCAAGAGAATATAAGGTTCCTGCAAGAGGTCAATCTGAAGTTACCTTTACTGTAAGGAATTTTCTTTTTGTGTTGTATATAACATTGAGGAAGAAAGCATATTGGGAACTGACTTGATGCAGAAACACAGATGCAAGGTCAGGCTAGCTTAAAACAGCTTCACAGTCTATGACCAGGAAATCCCTGTGCACTACATGGAAATTACTACACCAAGAAATGAAATAATTATATCAGCAGTTATTAGTAATAATTAATAGTTATGACATAAATGCTGATAAAAATTATGGAAATTCTGCATGAGATTTACATGGGCAGGTGGTCATGTGAATCCTTTGGAGGTGTTTTGGTCAGAGAATGGCCAACTGGATAATTCCATAGAAGGACTTAAGTTGAACATCAACCTGCAGACGAGCTCAAAATATCTGTTAAGTCAACTTCCAAAGGCTATTACAGTGAATGAACTTTGGCTTAGGTTGCCTATCCTCTGGATACCTCCTTAAATTTGAGGTTTGTCCTCATGTGAAACATGAACAGCCAGTGACAACAGTGAACAAAGCAACATCCCATCTTTATACTACAGACCTTGGAAGAAAAAACCACCAAGAAACTTGGTGAATGGACAGTTTAGTGTTTTATTATGTTTTGTATTAGGATTGTTCAAGAGGCTTCACAATCCAGGAAGGGGGGCAGAGTTTTAAGCTATATTTTTAAGGTTGCAATTTAGACATTAGCTGGAGGATGCATGACAATAAGATCTAGTAAGTTTGTGTGAGTAGGTCTAGAGTATTCTAAGTTGATGTCACGAAAACCTAGTAACTTTGCAAAATATCTAGAAAAAGGATTAGAAATAAGTATATGGGCTAAGCATCCAAGTCAGATACTCCTAGGTGTTTGACCAGGAATTAAATAATATCAAAGCACAAACTTGTTCTTAAATTAATGTACAGTGCAATAAAATTTTAATTTCTACATTATGAGTCATGTTACACAAATAAGCATATACAATAAAATGTTATTTTATATGGAACATTTAATAATAAATCTATTCACTACTTCCTATGTAACTTGAACACAGCAAGTTATCTCACAATAAAGCAAAAAATATCTGTGGTTGTTTATTTAGTTTTTTACAGTTAATACTGGTGGCTTAATATAAATCATATTATTATGTAATCAGTGCTTTCTTTGTAAATGTTCCTTACTGTACTACAAATAGTAAGTGATAAAAGATTTTAGAAATACTGTTAATTACTAAAAAAAGTTATCTTCATTAAATCTTATGTTAATTGATTTAGTTTCAATTGTAACATTTGACTTGCCTCTACTAATAAGATATTCATAATGGCAAAAATGTGAATCATCAGCTACAGAATCTGAATTAAATTTGAAATATATATATCTTTAGTGAGTCAAAAACCTTTGTTGCAACGAGCAGTGTTTTACAAACTAGTCTATATAACTGAACTGGCTTTTAATGGCTATCTAAAATAAATCAGAGTGATAATGAACTATGACTGCCATTATCTCAACTTATTTTTTCTCATAGATCTGAAAAGTACTTCAGTTTTTTCTGTGTAGAAATGTCTATTTAACCATGAACACAATTAAGTAATTGAATTGCCTACTCAACCTTCACTTTCCAGGGATTCATTATATATTGGCTATTCAGCTACAAAATGTCATGTTTTTATTAAGTACTGACTATTTAAATTTCAAATGTGATGGATGACACATACAAACATCAAATTAACCTTCACATGTAAATGATTCAACCTCTTCTTGGCTATTTGACCTTGACATTTTTTTTTTTTAATGAACCATGTCAAGGATACTAAATATTTTAAATTATTAAACACAGAATAAGGTTGGAAGTAACTACAATAAACTTGTGTTCAAAATCTTCTTAGTAGTATTAATTGTATAAAAGTTTCGGTCAGAGTGAAAAAAACAGCTTTACGTGACGTGTGAGAAGTTCAGTCTTTTTAAACTTAGTTGTTTTTTTTCAAATATTATCTAGTTATGTATTTGGAGAGTTTTTGTGTTTATGTTTTACAAGGCCTAGCATAAAATTGAAATATTATAATTTCTATCATCAGTTAATAAATCATGAATTGTGATTGGGTTTCTCATTATGTATAAAAGGAAAAAAATTTATCACTAAATATAAAAGTTATGTAGGGCTGGCTACTGAACTTGAAAAAAGGAACCAAACAAGATATGGATGGAAGTGCACATATCACTTGATCAGCTAATGATCACAAAGCAGACTAAGCTGTCTCGACTTTACCTGATGAATAAAATCCCTACATTACTGGCTTCCCCACCTTGTCAATCAAACTGGAAATTCTGGTTATATTTGTTTTGTCAGTGCAGACCTTAATAATCTTTAAATATCCTAATATCAAGTTCAGATGTGAACTTGATATTTACATCTCTGGGCTTTGCACTCAGGACTTTCTGTTTTTTTTTTCCTTTATTTTCTGACAGAGTGTATTGACTTTAGCCTCTAAAGCCATGTGGCAATGAGATAAGTAGCAGATGATGTTGAATTCTTGGGAGCCAAGGCACCACAGCATTATAACTGGTGGCATTATAGTAAGGCAATACTTTATTTAGATATTCAAATATAATTAATATTAATATCATGGTTTCTAAATAGTTTCCTGCACTAATAATAGTTGAAAAAACTAACTTTCCATAGTAAGACATTTTATTCTTTCAAATACATTATTACTGAGAAAAAGTCACCAAGTTTGTATGCCACATTTTTCACCTTTCCACTGCCATTTTCAAGTTCAAGCATTACTACTTTGTTGAATCACAACTAGCAGAATTTCTCCTTGCAACTACTGGTAATCTCTCACTGTGTGTGCATTTTGGTCAGAGACATTCCACAGTATTTTCATCTAGAAATGGTGATAACAACAAGTGTACTAGTTGTAAGATGGCAGTGATCTATCGAGCAGAGCCTGATTTAGAAATACTGTTTACCACTGATCAAGCAGACTTTCAAACTCCACTGTTTACTTTTGGGACTCATAACAATGGTTTTCCACAGTATATGCAAGAGAACTTCATTTTCAACTTCTAAATGTGTGTGTATGTATATACCGACACAAATATTAATGACAATTCACAGCAATATGAATATGTGCTATAAATCTTCTTTTACTGTTTCCAGTCTTATTCAATAAACTCACATTAGGCCTAAACAAATGTGACCATTCTAATGTGAGCAAAGTTATATACTGATAGTGCCTGTTAAATGACTGCAGTACTGTTTCCTAGGGATTGTCATGGTTACTTGATGCAATACATCAAAAAAACACTAGCTGGTGAAAATCAAAATATTTTTATAATTTAGCAAGTATTGACATCCATCCATATGAATATCTGAGAATATTTCTACCAAAATAGCAGTGAAGAAAAATAATTCATTTTGAGCATGACAATGCTATTTTATAGTATATTTTTTGCATTTAATTATGAAGTAATCTTTCTCCTAACTGTTTTAATACACCTTAATACTAAAAATTGAGAGAAAGAGGTATCTTGAAGAGGTTCATCAGAACATCTGGACAAATAGGTATAAAAATCGGAAAATAAAACTGTCCATAGTGAACAGCTTAAGATAACTGATATCCTTGAAAAGTTTAATTAACAAAAATTATGTCAAGGTTAATTAGCTGTTTGTATATGTCATCCTTCACATAAGTTGCCTCATACCAAAATGAAACAGCCTATGAAACATTTACAGGTCAAGGTTGAATAGGCAACTCACATAGTTAACCATTATCAAGGTTAAATACACACTTCTTCCTTTTCCAATAGTAAAAATAACAACATTTAATATCAATATGTTTTTTTCCATACACTTGAATTTGAATTATTCAACTATAACCTACCTAAATGTCCAAGTTCTCTTAACCCTCAAATTACTCATTTGTTTTTATACCATTCACAAAATGGGGTCCATAAATAAATTGCATCATATTGAGCAACCTTATGTTTTTACTTGACGCTCAGTGTTAAACACTGTACGAAAGAAAATTGGATAGAATCACACATTTTATACATAAACTACATAAAAAATTCAAGTAGCAATAAATAGAATAACTTACAGTATTGATCATATTACTGTTTCAATTTTTTTTCTGTGGTTAATGATATTAGGAGTTCTGTATCAAAAAAGTCATGGAATCACAAGCACTTTGGTGCATAAATAGCTTAGAAAAAGTTTCAAAAACTATGGCAGTCCATATCAAGTCAACTCGTAGTGTTGGATATATAAGACTGTTCAGTTTAAGAGTTATTATTTAGTTTATTCAGTGATATAATATTTATTGATTATTTAAGTTTTCATAACAAGTTAAAAGTTAATTATTTTAAAAGCAATAATTATGACAAGTTTTGTTACGTAGCTGTACAAGTCGTACATTGTGTATGCTGTTTAATTGTAGTACTAGGCTTTTGTAATATTGTTGAAGTCATCTTAGTTGAAGTTTCCAAGTTTTTCTCCTTATGTATAATATCAATGTTACTAGAGGGCTAGATATTTCTAGATTTTCCTGATACGTGTTATAAATACATGCAGATACAAAAAATAATTAAGTTATGTTAGTTAGTAAAAGTGAAAAAAGTAAAACTAGACTACGTGATTGCCAGGTTAGCTGAAATAGGCAATTTCTACAGTGAAATTTTCACAGTTTGTATTGTAACAACAGAGATAAAGAAGAATTTATCTTGTCAAAGGGCATTCTAAAGTAAATGAACCATTCAGTGTGGACTTTGACAAAAAGGACACAATTATAACCAACAGTTATAATGGTAATTTTGAAGTGTTTCACAGCTTGTATTGTAATAACAGAGATAGAGAAGAAGAATTTGTCTTGTCAATTGGGTTCTAAAGTAATTGAACCAGCCTGTGTGGACTTTTGATGTAAAAGAGAATTATTTGATGCTCTGGACATAATTGTGGTGACCCACAGGGTAACGTAAGTGAATTTATCACTGACAGTATCGTAATAGTAGAGGAGAGAAGAAATAATTTGTCTTGTCAAAGTGTGTTCTAAAGTAATTGTACCCACCTGTGTGGACTCTGATGAAAAAGAGGAAATTATTTAAAACTCTGAATACAACTGTGATAACCAATAGTGTAACAAATTCTTGTACATACATTTGACTTGTTTTGAATATATTATCTTAAAATAAGTGAATTGTGTGCTGTCTGTTTATCATTGTAATTTATCATCGACAAGTCACAGACACCTACAGTACAGAATCCGACCCTATAAAAACCCGACAGGTAGTTTTAGGGTTAAATTATAATTTTTGCTTAATTGAATTCTATTTATTTATCTTCACCTGTTTAATAAGTTGCTTATTTTTTCCCCTCTAAAGTTTAATTTTGCACTTAGTTACTGACAGGTAAGTGATGCTACAATTTTCTTTGGGTAGTCTGTGCAGTGTCTTTTATTGACAAAGTAACAAATGAATGTTAAAAAATTTGAATAATATTAATTGTAAACTCATCAAAGCCATGAATTGATGTATACACAAAGATTAGTATCAAAATAATGTCTATGATATCAATGTGCAGTTACATATAAAGAACTAAAAACTTCTGTCTCTACATTCCAGTATACCACTAATTTTGTTTTTTTAAGCCTAGAACTGAGGCTAAATTGTCAGCATCAAAACAAAACAAAAATGAAATATGTTTGAAATACTAAGTTTTGCTAATGTCCATTTCTAAATGAGAAATCCTGCCAAATAAGAGTTTATTGATTTAAAATGGTATAAATGTTTTTATCTCTTAAATTATGTTGAAATAAAGATAACAAATTCAAATCTTACAAAATGACAGATAAAAAATATATAAGAATTTGTTAAAATGCACTATTACACAGATTTTGAAATTAATCATTAAGTTTGCAGTTTGGTATAAACTTAATTAGTATACAAAATTTTTAAACAAAAAGCTTCAGTTTTAGGGACTCAACAATGAGCCTACTACAGGATTTCCCATTAACCCCTCAGACCTTCTATATGTTTACTGTGGACACTCACATCATGTGCTCCTGCAGCATAGGGTTGCACAGTACATCCATGCCTGATACTTGCCAAATCCTGGTTATATCCCTGTAATATGCAAAACTTTTAATGGTAAGTTAAAAAATATATTAAATGCTCAAGCAGCTTTCATTCTGAATTAACTTTTAGAAATGGCAATTAGAACTGGGTGATTAGTCAAGCTTATTAATCAATTATCAACTAATCAATTATTCTTACAAGATAGCAATAAAAAAAATCTTCTCACGAGCTGATAAAAGACAGCAATAACTTATGACACCACGATTCAGATTTTAATACCTCATTGTGTATATTTGCGCTTAAACATAATGGCACATTTCAATTACTTGGATAGCTCAAATAATCAAAAACCCTAATTAAATAAGCTAAATATACTTGAATTAATCGAAAATAATAATGAAAAATCATAATGATAATATTTATATTACTGAATAGTTGGAATAATCAAGAACAGTAATAATCACAAACATTAATTTTGATCAGTTAATCAATTTAAATTAGTTGATATTAATAACTTAATTATAATTTTGATCACAAGATAGTTGGAATAATCAAAAACAGTAATAACTGGAAACACTAGTTGATTATGTTTGTGACAATAATTGAGTTAACCACAATCAATCAATTATTTTATACAACACTAAAGATGTAATCAATGCTCACAGGTAATCAATTATATTAATTAATCATGAAGCTCTTATTGCAGTATTTGTTACAGCTTTTATATATTCCCAATGTTCCCAAAATCAGCTGTCTGGCTTCCCAAATTAAACAAGAACTGATGTAACTACAAAGCTACAATTTACACACACAGATTTCTTAAATTCTATCTAAAGGTAAAAAAAACATACCTGACCATCCGTATGAGAACTGTTATGAGACTGAAAAGTTTTGTGAGACCATGGTGAATAAAGACAAAAAGAATCACGTGATCCATCAGCATCACTTGCTGAAGGTGACACATTGTTTAGGCTTAATGATGTTGTAACCTATAAAATACATTTTAAAAACTTGCATTTTAGTGGTATTTTTTCTTAAACTAAGGAAATTATACAAAAGTTTTAAATAATACATTTCATATATGTATACAGCAAATCGTATTTCTAAAACAAAACTATTGGTTAAGGTATGCATGGTGAAAAACAACAAATTAGTTATTTAGAATAGTTAAGTATATACAATAAAACAAATAAGCCCTTTTTTTTGAAAAGGTTAAAAAATTTAAGTGAACTCAAAAGGCCCATGGTCCTTAAAAAACTACAATTATGGTCAATGTGGGCAGTGTCATCATTTCCAAAGTGAGGAGTAAAAGTTGTATTATTGTCAACAGAAGTCCTAAAACTTTGTCTCAACCACCTCATTAATTCTCTCACCACCCATATAGAGATTGGAATCTGGGTGCAATCACATTAGAGAAAGAAATGCATGCAAACTATTCTAAATAACTGAATTTCAAGCCTTTGAAGTAGTTCACTCACACAGTTTATTGAGAGCAGTTTGTAGCCATCACTCAATGTACCTCACATATGATAACAAACAGAAAATCTAAAATTCATTGAGATATCGGTTATTTCCAAATTTGGAGGAAGTTCTTCAGTGATGGCATTGATCTTGATATTAAAAAGTGTGAGATTCAAGATGATGTACTTAAGAGTTCCTGTGAAAGATTGGGATAGAGTTGATCCCCTACAGAACCACAATGATCTCTTTGCTAAAACATTAATAATAGAAATTAGTTGGAGAAATTGGAGAAAAGGTTGTTTGGTTTGAGGTACAAAACAAGAAGAACATTAGCTATACTCTTTAAAACATAACCAATAAGCTAGTCAAAGCAACAGAGCTATAATTAAAAGCAAATTTGGGATCCTTCCTGCACTTTGGGAAGACAAACACCCAATGCCATAAATGTGGAAAATATTCCTCCTGCCAAATCCAGTGAAAAAAGAACCCAAAGAAGATTTACAGAGCCAAAAAAGAGGGAGCACAGCATCTCATAATAGATTTCATCAGATCTGATCAATACATATTAAGTTATACCAGAATGAAAGGTCAATTACTAATTACACTTATAAAGACAATCAGGTGAAAAGGAAAGTGAGGTTTTTGTCCTGTATCTTGATGGCCAAGAAGATAGATGAACAGATAGAGGTGCATGAGTGGTAGTCACACTCTGCAAATAAGTAACTTCTTGGCTACTAGACTGAAATGTATACTTCCCATTCACCATTTAAACTTTTTCATAAATGACCTTTGAACAGAAGGTGAAAGAGATGAAGAGGTGAATTAAATCCAAGACTTCTTCTGCCTTTGACATCTGATCAGCCCGGAGAAAAACCCAGCCTTCTGAAAGGCTATGTGGTTAAGAGTGAGTTACTTGTAAAATATATGGCAGTTTTGTTTCCAAGTCCAGATACATGTACTATATAACCAGTTACTGCCTCCTTGCAGTTGTTAACATATTAAAGACATGCATAAGAAAGCTCTGAGACACTGGTGAAAGAGGGCAATTAACCTTTTTCAGTTTCACCATTAGTCAGACAACACCAAGTTTGTGAAATCTCCCTCAGAATGATGGGAAATAATCACTTCTTTATGAAGCATTAACCAACTTTCAATAAAACAAAAGGTGATAAGATAAACAAATGGGCACATCTACAGCAGTAAATGTCAGATTTGGAGCATGGAAGTATGTATATTCTCTAGTAATGAATAGAGAAAGGTTGTGATATGAAAGCAAGTACTCCACAGATGTACCTCTCCCATTAATATCTCCACCATCACAAAGGAGACTGTATATTTAAGTATGCTCAGTAAGATCATCAAGGTCTGTTTGAATGACCACTTCTCCAGGTGACAAGTAAAGTGAGCAAAGTGTGAGGGTATCACAACTGGAAATACAGATGGAATGACCTCCAAAGGCGTAGTAACTTGTAATGAAGAAGTATGATGCTCAACCAGCAGGATTACACCCTCATACACAAGGATACACATACAGGTTGATAAAAATTGATCAATGCCTTAATATTTTGTAAATTAGCAAATAATCCCTGACAATTCCAATGTATAAGAATAGCCATTTTCAAAAGGCAATTAATGAACATAGGGCATTCAAAAAACCCTTTTCAGAATTTTAGAAAACTGATGGTCCTATCCAGTTGTTATGAACCACATAACTTCAATCTCTAAAGTCTGCTTATGAAGCAACATTTAAATTCATAGCATAATCTATAATTACATAAAAAAAATTGTTATTAGTCTATTAAATATCAATTATTTTAGAAATAAATGATTGAAATAAACATTCTCAAAATTTTATTTATTACAAGAATTAAAAACAATTAACTAAGGAAATTAACACTAGAGCTGGTCAATATAACTGATTACCTGCAAGCAGTGATTTCATCAATTAGTGTCTCTAAACTAATTGATTAATGTCACAAAAATTATCATTAATTGAAAGTAGTGTTTATGATTATTACTGTTTTCAATTATTCGAACAAATGATTAATCAAAATTACAATTATATCACCTATCACAAACATAACCAACTAATACAAATTAGTTGTTACAATTATCTCAACAACTGAATAATCAAAATTGATTAAATTGATTGTCATAAAAATAACTGGCTAATCGAAATTAGGGTTCCCAATTATTTATTGTTTTTTATTATTCCAACTATTCAAGTAATTGGAATAATGCCATTATTTTTCTTTGTTGATAAGCACAAAGTTACATAATGGGAGGTTGCCTCATGAGTTGAATATCTCAGTTCGACTTCTTTGCCACTAAACTTGCTCTTTGTAATTGTTAAGGTACTAAGGCTATCTGCCACTGTCATTAATTTTAACCCCCAACTAGAACTAAAGCAACTGGCTTACAGCACCTATCACCAACTCTTTAGCTATTTCAGTGTTAAATAGTGTAAATTTATTATTGTTTTTTTACATTACCTTTATAATTTATGTTGTATAAGCAGGTGCAAATCTAAGGGAGGGATCCTGACTCCCTCTGCCCCATCCATTTTTTTTCACAAGTTAATGACTGATTCTTTGATGTTATATAGTCAGTGCAGATAAGGGAAGGGGTTTATAGGGTCCACTGCACATTTCTTCAGGAATTAATAATTATTCTTTAATGTATAAGCAGGTGCATTACTAGAGGATGGGTCTAGGACATCTGGACTCCTCCATTTTTTTCCAGGAATTAATAATTAAATTATTTAATGTTGTATATGCAGGCAAACACTCCTCAATTTTTTATTTTTTTCAGAAATTAATAAAATAAAAAAATACCAACTGTCCTTAATCTACCATATAGTATCAAACAAATGTATTTTTTTCATTTGGCTATTAATTACATAAAAGCTTTCCTGGGGTTTTCTAAAATCAACACAGCTGGAGTAAACAGTAATCTAATTAAGGCTTTAACCCTATCGGCCCAGGTACCCTTTACTGTGCATGACACAAGGTTTTAGTGTCTTACATTCAAAATGTTATTAAACTACTTTTTGTTTATGTTATACCAATTAGAATAGCATAAAATCTTAGCTAATAATCTATATTTTAATAGTATACAAGTTTTAAGTTCTTAACTCTAAAAGGAAATACATAAAAAAATCCTGAATTTCCACAAATGTAACACAC
>NW_013667946.1:125194-125986 GCF_000517525.1 Limulus polyphemus
GTACAAAATTAAAATGTAAAAATGCTCTCTATAAAATATCTTTGCTCAAACAGACCATAATTTTTATATCCTTCAATATTGTTTGGTTAGAGCTATCAAAGTGAAAATCAGACCCCTCCTGCCACACCCACCTGTCACATCCTCTCTCACAATTGGTTGATAGTTCTCTCTCACATTTCATTATATATTACCTATAACCAATAGAAAGTCAAGGTTTTCATCTATCAAATAAGGTATTGACAAACATTGTGTTTTGAACAGATAACTGTCAATTTCACTCTGAGTAGCAACATTGTTCCCGTGGGAGAGTTAACAACTAGCTTGGATGAATTTGTAACGGCTCTTGTCTCATAGTTAGAAAGCCAGAAAAATTTTCAGAAGTATGTGAATTTGTCTACTTTTTGCATGTTATTAGTCTATATTCTTTGGTATATTATTTAAATAAATAAGAATTGTTAAGAAATTTACTATAATCGCTTAAAAAAAATCAGGCTTAACTCTAATCCACAATTGAGGACAAGAAAAAAGAAAATTGGGCAAGTACTTTATTTCTTGTTTTTCATATTTATTCTTTATTTATTATTATAAAATTAAGTAAAATCTAAAACTATGGATCATTTTACGTTATTTAAAACTAGAATACGTAAAATAAGTAATAATAATATAATTAAAATTGTTCACAAAGCAGCGCGAGCAGCTCGTGGGTAACATAATTCAATAGCGTAACGTGAGCTGCACATTCCCCGAGTGATTTACAACTTATAATGGTGTGGATAGCAGTTAGACATGGTT
>NW_013667946.1:126318-133600 GCF_000517525.1 Limulus polyphemus
GGGATGTGACAAGAATTATCTGTTGTGAATTGGGTAGCTGAGTTAATTGGAGCATTGATCAAATGTGGAAATTTTTAAAGATACATTTTTAAATATTGAAGGTAAACATATTCCTTATAGAAAGAAAAGGGTAGCTACAAATAAAAAAACAGGTTGGCTCACAAAGAGTGTAAAAGATAAAATTAAAGAAAAGCATAAATTTAAGAAATTTAACTTGACTGGTATGACGGGAGATTTAGAAGATTATAGAAAATCAAGAAAGTTGGTGAAACAGGAAATTAGACATCAAAAAGGATGTATGAAAAAAGGTTGTTTCAAAATTTAAAAATTAACAGTAAGGATTTCTTTAAATATATCAAGGGTAAACAAAATGTTAGGATGGGGATAGGACCCTTGAGGGATGATAAAGGAAGGCTAGTATCTGATGATTATGAGATGGCTGGGTTATTAAATTTGGCTTTTTCTTTGGTTTTTATTAATGCAGATTTAAGCAGTATTCTACATCTTAAACAGTTGATAAATGGAAATGAGATCAAACAAGATGACTGGATTAATTCTGAGCTGTTTAAGAAAAAATTGGGAAGTATATAAAATGATAAGGCTCCTGGACCAGATAATATTTCCCCAAGGGTTTTGAAGGAGGTTAAAGATTGGATATGTGAGCCACTTATAACTATTTTTTGTCAGTCTTTGAATAGTGGGAGGTACCAGTGGATTGGAAGTTAGCTAATGTAATTCCTATTTTCAAGGGAGGTGATAAAAAGTATCCCAGTAATTATACACTCATTAGTCTTACATCGGTTTTGGGAAAGATTTTGGAAAGTCAGTTTAAAGATGCTTTGTGAAGTAATTTAACAAAGTTTAGAATTTTAGTGGATATTCAACATTGTTTCACTAAGGGAAAATATTGCCTTATAAATCTTTTAACATTCTTTGAAAAGGTTACTATTTATGTAGATGAGGGTAATGGTTTAGATTTGGTGTATCTGGATTTTCAAAAAGCATTTGACAAGGTGCCACATAAAAGGCTTGTAAAAAAAAGCTCTATAGGTGTGGGGGATAAGTTAGCAAATTGTATAGAAGAGTGGCTGAATGGAAGAAAGCAGAGGGTTGTTACAATTGGAGTTCAGTCAAAATGGATTAATGTTGTAAGTGGGGTACCTCAGAGCTCAGTAAATTTAAGTGAGTTTAAGAAAAAGCTTGATAAATATATGAATGAAAAAGGGCTGGCTTTAAGATTATTTTTTTAAATTATTTCAATTTAGTTTAGAGGATGGAACAGCCGAGATGGACCTATATACACATTTTTATACAAAATTTTTGGACTCTTAAGTTGTATACACATCACCCAAATTTGAGTTGGTTTGCATATTGCATTACATAACCCAGTTTCATATAACTGTATGCAATTTTTCAAATGTGAAATTAAAAATACAAAATTCCTTCCTTCCTGTAGCAAGACAAAGATTTATTGGAACAGCATTTAAAAAGTTTCTAGATCATACTCTGTATGTTATGTTTTTAACATTCTAGTTTAAACATTTTGTATTGTTTGCTAGAGGAAATTTTTGGTATGTTTGACACCAGAAATTTTTTGTATGTCCAGATTTCACATGACATCTCGTATTTGCCAGACTTCAGAAGAAAAATGAACAGCACACTTTCTGATGAATTATTTAGTCAGGTGATAAATGAACTAGTGAGTGTGTTATAGATTTGTTGATTGCATACTGAGTTAGCAAATACTGTACACATGAAAGGAAATTTAACAAAAGTCTGTTAAGTTTTGTTTCTGAGTTAGACATATCACTTGGTTATCATTACTTTGTGAAACCATGTAAGTTGTCAATCTTTCATTTAAAGAATTAAAATCCTTCACTTTTCTTTATTTGAAATGTAACTTGTATTCTGCTTTTTACACAATAATAAAAAAGAATACAGTAAACAAAAGAAACCATTATAATACTCATGCCAGAGTGGAATTATTTTTGTGGAAATGAACAGGATCTAGACTAACTTCAAGATGATATGTTCTTAAAGTGAGATCAAAATTTTTCTTCAAATGATGAAACAGTGGAAAGAAGAACTAAAAAAGTCAGAAAGAGAAAGACAGAAAATTAAAAGGAGACCTGGAAGAAACAGAAAACAAATTAAAAGATATATAAGGAATAGAAAAATTAAATGAAATCATGAAGAGATTCAGAGTAAGTTAAAAAATGAAAAGAAAAATCCAAGGACTAAAGAGAAGAGTTAAGAGAGATATACAATCCTAAAAATTATTGAAACAAAAACAAATTTGATTGAAAACAAAATCCAAGAAGTAACTAAAGTTGCAAAGGATTATAACACCAAAATTGAAGTAGTAAAAAATAATAATAAATACCCTTTTTTATTAGCTATATATTTGTGTGCCAACAATACCAAGCATGGGGCACGCATATAGCTGATTCGATTTTATCAAGATCTCTACCAGCCTACCCTCAAACTGAAATTATTTTAAGCAGGATTAGAGTAAATTAATCTACAAGACCTTTGGCATGGTCGAATACATCAATCGAAAGAGTTTGACCTCCTGAGTCCAAAACTGTAACTAGATCTCAAATCGGTCACGAAATGACGGATCTATGAGCTAAATGTTTATACTTGAAAAAAAACAAACAAAAAAAAACAGCCATTCTATGAGCCACAGCTAAAAAAAGGCATCAACAAAGAACAAAAAGCTTACAACAGCCAAACTGATACAGAAGAAAAGAACATTAGAGACAGATTAAAAATTGGCAAATGCAAGGGTTAAACCAGCCACACTTCTCCTTGCATAAGTCAAAGATTTGTACCCTCAAACACCTATAAATATAAGATATGAAATTGGAGAACCCATCTGATCTACACCTGTTACCACTAATGTTGTGCCATTTATGATCACAGCAACTTCCTGGACTACTCTAAGTATACCATTACTTTATCGTGATAGAGAATTTAGCAGACCAGTTGAAAAACTTCACCTTCGTGAGCAATAAACAGAAAGGTACTATGTAAGACATAAATTAAGCTCAGTTCAAAAGAATTTCCATAGTAAATAGATGGAATGGAAAAACAAAAAACTACTAAGTTTGCTGTTTATTTAAAAAGGCCAGCTTTAGCAGCAATGAGCCACCTTCCAAGTGAGAGTTGTAACAGCTATCTATCAAATATTGGTGGCTGCCTTATTATACAGGTACGAAGTGACACACCAGAAGAAAGTTTCCAACGTAAAGTTCAGGAGCAGAGTATGAAGGAGAGGAAAGACCTTATCTGAGCTTGCAGAAAATGTGAAAATGCTTGCCCAATTATCTTATCTGGATGCTCCACATGGAATAACGGATTTGTTGGCACTTGACCAATCCATAAATGCCATTGTGGATGAGGAAATGCAAATTAAACTAAATAAAGCTCTCCAGCTTTATAGAGTTATATTCAACTGTAACTTAAAACAACATACTGCTAGAAACTGCTAACAAAAGGTGGAGAAGAAAACTGCTGTAAATGTAAAAAAGGGACATTATGTCCAATACTGTGATGAATCAGTTGCTGATGATAAACTGAGGAGATAAACATCTTGAGGATGAGAATACTCCATCTGTTTTATTCAAAAAATCAGTCCAATCACCAATTCCTCACATAAACTGTTAGCAAGTATTGGCCTTCACTACTGCTGTGGGCATCTCATTCTATAAGCCAATCACCCTGTTAGAAAAATAAAAATGTCTTAATTTGAGCCTAGTTTGTCTTTTCCATATCTCAAACTTGTACTCTCTCTTCCTATTGCCTTCAGAATACAACATAAAAAAATCAGGTTTTTTTATCTTATTGCTCCACCCAATAATTTTGTACAATTCAACAAGAACCCTTTCTAATAAGCCAATATCCTTTCTCAGATAAGATTAAAACTGTACTCAGTATTCAAAGTGAGGCTTAATAGTGAGTTCTATAGAGATACCTAACTTTTTTAATTGCAATCAATACATATGCAAAAACATCATAAAATTCTATTACCTTTACAAATGAAACATTCCCTCATTAAAGGTAACTAAACAATGAACTACAGAAACACAAGGTTAAGTAAATGTTTAAGTGTAGTAATTGTCAGATATACAAGACTGTTCAATTGAAGAGTTATTATTTAGTTTATTTAATCATTTAATAACATAACATGTCTTGGATCAACATGGGACCTATTCACACACACACACACACATATATATATAGTATTTGAAAGACTTGTAATATTAACTGAAATACTGCCAAATTTCATGAAGATATACTCAATATATATAGAGAGAGTTATAAGTATTAAATTTATATCAACTTTAAATGAGTACAAAAGGTCACACGAGTTGGTCAAGTTGACCGACCACGTGTTGGGAGAGATAACCAATAATTGATTATTTCTAATCTAATATAACAATATGAATGTCAATTAAACATTACCATGGTAAATTTTCATGCCTTGGCTTTCTCCAGACACTAATAATTTGTCTATACTACAGATTTGTTTTCATTAAAGTAAGTATTATCTAGGACACCTGCAGCTGAAAATTGCTGGATTATAACCTGACTGAGCTAATTATATACATATATTAATATTATCTTAACTTTGACTTATTTAGATTACTTTAGGACAATATGGTCAACATATATTAATTCAAAATGCTATGAAATACTTCATAAGATAGTTATAACAATCAAAAGTTTTATTTTACAAAATAAATTGATGTTATTTTAATTTTCATGTTCTTTGAATTTAAATTTAGGCTACTCAAAGAATATCAAAAAATCCTATTATTCTAATATTATTCTTTCCCTTGGTTGGTTATAAAGCAGTTGAGTAACTAAGTAGTTAAAATATAAGGCCCCAATATTGTTGTAAACACACTTACAAGCATGTGTAACAAAGTGTCTGGAAAAACAAGTCTGAAAGAGTGTACACAGTACTGTTGGAACAGGAAACTGATAAATGAATAAATCTATTGTTGTTTCTAAATGTTAAATAATGCAGTTGCACTGTGTGTGTATGGTATTTTCATGTACAAAGTTTAGGACTGAAAAAAGTAACTTAATTCTAAATTATTGTGCTTGAAGTCTGAAGACAGGATTTCCTCTCGCTTTTCATATGTTTTAAAGTCAATTTTAACTCTAACATTTTTAGAACTGATATTTTCTCATTTTCTGAGATTTATTTAGTGAAATTCATTACAAAAAGGTTAATATTTTCATTTCTGCATAACTACAAAGATTTTTGCCGGTAAACAAAACAACCAACTTGTTAATTCTTTTTCAGAACTTTTCTGCCCAACCCAAAGAATACCTTTATTTTTGCTAAAAATCATTCACCCCTTGAGAATATATTATCCATTTCTTAATTTTCAAGCATTTCCCATTGTTTTGTACAGGTTTTGGTTGATACCTTGTTGTGGTACCATATCAAGTGGTTTGTTCATATACTAATGAAACACAGACTTAAAAACAGCTACAAAGAAAGTTTAAATATAATTGAATAGAGCAAGAATTTGGCTATCACATAATAATAATATATATAGGTTAAAGGTTGTTTTTTTTATAGTTTTTGTAAACGTTCCTGTTGTTTGTGAATTGTAGAAGTATTTGTATGTTAAATTATATCTGTTTGAAAGCTACACAAATTTTCTTCAATGAAATTACATCACATAACTTGAGATAAAGCAAACTTGAACAGTTCAGAGACAGGTTGAATGGATAACAAAGAAAACTATTACAAGATTAAAACAGTAACAAACATATGATGTTTGGAAAACGTTTTGTCACCATCACAGTAGAAGTTTATCTAGATACAGATACACACACACACACATACACAGTATGAAACAAAAAATTCACATGACTGGATATTGTTTAAGGCTTATTAAAATGTTGTTGATGTTTGGTTATTTGTTTAAAATTATGAAGTTTTTTGCTTTTTCAAATACATGCAATATGGTTTTATTAAGAATCAATATTTGTAAATATGAGTTGTTTTTTAAATCATGTTCACCAAAATTATCATTAAATCAAGTAAGTTTAGTTAAGTTCATTGTTTAATGAGTATGGTAGATAACTGCAAAATATTCTGATGACTTATACCTTTGTTAATAACATTTTTAAATGTATCCACATTACATTAACAAATTTGCAAATTCCTAGTTAATTATTTCTACCTGCAATCATCATATGTTTGAAATAAAAACATTATTACCCTTATTGGTGATAGTAAAACATGTTTTCATTATTTAATTATCAACTTCTTTGATTTGCAGAAGATCAATGTTGCACTACTAAATGTTTAAATACAAACAATGGTACATGCATGGTGATATTTTGTCAATATTAGCAATTCGTTTGCCAAGTAGGAAATGTCCAAATTATATTTAAAAGCATTTGTGACAAAATATTTTTTAGAGACAAAAAAATTTATTTTTAGCAAAAAAGTTTTTTAAAAATTTATACAAGGAGGGAAAGGGGGCTGTATTTCTATTCTACGTAACTAGTTGTCTCTTTATTGCCACATATAATTTCAAACTAAAATTATACCTACCGGACCATTCTTTGCTTGTTTCTTAAGCAAACTTATGTCATTTATTTTTCCCATGCCTTGGCACAATTTCTGACCAGAATTATTTTGAAACTGAGAACGATGAAGTGCATCATCACCTGCACCTTCAAGAACTGGCTGTGAAATACTCCCATTACATGTTCCTTTCATCACATTCAATGGTGAGGTTGTCTTTCTAGATGGTAACTTTACTGTTTCTTTGGACATTTTCAAATCATATCTCTACAATGCAAAAAAAGTAAAATGTAAATTACTAGTCATGTATATATAGACACAAACACACACACACAAAAAAGTCATATTTCTTAGTGAAGTATTTCTGATAAAATAAAATAAGGTTTTGTCCATGAATATATTGAATATTTGTTTTGAATTGTCCATGTGCAAAGTAATTTTCATGTTAAAATTAAAAATACTTTCCATCATCTCAAAAATCTCAAATTTCCTTTGTGTAATCTTTAAAACCTCCTAAATGCATTTCGAACGTTTCTTTCACTAAATATATTTTATATGTTATTTTCTCTACTCTTATCTCAAAACTGGATCAGTCGAATCGACTGACCTCGTAACCACCAAAAAAAAATCGAAAAAAACATAAATTAATCTTCTTTTCTTTCTAGTATGACTTCATATTGTAACCTGAAACTACATTTGTTTAACCTAAGTAGCTCTAAGTTC
>NW_013667946.1:134346-141435 GCF_000517525.1 Limulus polyphemus
CATCCCTCAAGGGTCCTATCCCCATCCTAACATTTTGTTTACCCTTGATATATTTAAAGAAATCCTTATTGTTAATTTTTAAATTTTGAAACAACCTTTTTTCATACATCCTTTTTGATGTCTAATTTCCTGTTTCACCAACTTTCTTGATTTTCTATAATCTTCTAAATCTCCCGTCATACGAGTCAAGTTAAATTTCTTAAATTTATGCTTTTCTTTAATTTTATCTTTTACACTCTTTGTGAGCCAACCTGTTTTTTTATTTGTAGCTACCCTTTTCTTTCTATAAGGAATATGTTTACCTTCAATATTTAAAAATGTATCTTTAAAAATTTCCACATTTGATCAATGCTCCAATTAACTCAGCTACCCAATTCACAACAGATAATTCTTGTCACATCCCTTCAAAATTAGCTTTTTTGAAATTTGTAATCAAAATACCATTATTCCTTATCTCCATATGCAACAAAACATTTAACCTAATAGAGCAATGATCACTTGCACCCAAATGTTCCCCAATTTCCACCCTCTCAATCATTTCTGTATTTGAAGTTAACAATAAGTCTAAAATAGCATTGTTTCCAGTTGTTTCCTTGACTAACTGGTGAGGAAAACCATCCCGAACAATATTAATATTTAATGATTATTTAGTTATTATAATAAGTGTTAAAAGTTAATTATTTTAAAAGCTATAGTTATGACAAGTTTCATTAAGTAGCCCTGTATGAGTCATACGTTGTGTATGCAGTTTAACTGTTGTATTAGGCTTTTGTAATATTGTTAACGTCACCTTACTCGAAGCTCCTAAGTTTTTCTCACTGCTTTAAGTAAGTATTGTTACATCATGACATTTTGTAGTTAGTAGAAAGTTCTAGGACCTAGTCGGGAAATATATATACATAGGCAGTTAATTTAAGTAAAAGAAAGTAAGTTAAGTTAGAAAAGGCAAAAGTGAAGTTAGACTATGTGTCAGTTTAGCCAGAAAGGGGTGATTTATAAAGTGAGTGTCACAGCTTGTGTTGTAATAACAGGGACAGAGAATAATAATTTGTCTTGCCAAAGGGTGTTCTAAAGTAACTGAACCTGCCTGTGTGGACCTTGACAAAATGGAAACAATTATTTAAAGCTTTGTATACAACTGTGGTAACTAACAGTAATTGTGGTGATTTTAAGGTAAGTATCACAGCTTGTGTTGTAATAACAGAGATAGAGGAGAATAATTTGTCTTGTCAAAGTGTGTTCTAAAGTAATTGAACCCAACTGTGTGGACTTCTGATGAAAAAGAAAGCTCTGGATGCAACTTTGATAACCTATTGTGTAAATAATTTTTTGTACATACATTTTACTTGTTTTGAATATATTATTTTAAAACAAGTGGATTGTGTGCTGTCTGTTTGTTGTTGAAATTTATCACCAAAAAGTCACAGACACCTACTGTGAAGAATCTGGCCCTATACAAACCTGACAGTAATAAACAGTCACATACCACAACTTATTCACATATAATACACATCTTGCTGTTATTAGAGCTGGGCAATTAATGGAATTTAATAATCATTAATAGATAGTTGGAATAATCAAAAATAATATTAACTGGAAACACTAATTTTGGATAAGCTGATTATTTTTGCAACAATAATCAATTTAATCGATGCTCATAAGGAGGCTGAAATAACTCAAGATATCAATTACTCAAAATGTGATTTGTGAATGGATGGCAGGCTTAACAATAAAAAGACTATGCTGTTATCTGATTCTATTGGGAGAAGTTCTGCCAATTCAGAACTTAACAGAGGGAGGAAGCAGGTTGAGGCTAACTCTGGGCTAACTGACAGTTTTTATACTGTGACCTTTTTAAGTTGTAGTTTTACCAGATCATTAAACACTATATAATTTTAGTTCTACTGGTTCAGGCTGGTTTTGTAGTGGACATATTGCATAAAATGGACTAAGCTTATTGTTATTGAGTCCAACTCAGATCTTGCTACATCCTTAGCCGGTTTAAATATTTGAAGTGTAATTATCAATATACAAGACACTAAAAGTTTCAGTTCAAGTAACAGGATGTTTAATTCCTTCAAAGGTCCTTTCAATGTTATAGGGCTTGTTTTTTTTGCATTGCAAAAACAAAAATTATATTTTATGAAGTTTGAAACTCCACATAAACTTTCTACAGATTATGTAACTTACAAAAATTAAATATCTTATTTTTGTGATATTTGTATCAACTTTCATTTTTGAAAATTCAAAAAGATTTCAAAGTAATACTTTTCTTTTAATAAACAATTAAAAATTCTAAACATCGTTGTAGATTTTCATTACTGATTGTTATCCTTAGTAATTTTTCTTTTTCTTTCAAAAAACTAGATGTGAATTTTGTTCTATGACTTATGACTCTTTCTCTCTTTGATTCTCACATAAATTTCCTTGAGTTAGCAAAATTGCCACCAACTACATATTCTTGGTACTTTATAAATAAATACTAATTGTCAACCCATTACAAAGCCAACAGGACTGATACAATATAAGCTGGAACTTGTATTAATAGTAACAGAGCACTGCATCTTCAGCTTGTGTGACTTAACATGTGATAGAAAAAAAGGGAAAAGTAACAACTTACACCATCAAAAAATTGTAAATGATAAATAAATATTTTGATGTTCACAATGTTTTGAGCCAGAAAACCCTTCTTCTGATTATTTTAAAATTGATATGCCTCAAATAAAAAAATCCCCTAATTATAATCTGATTAATAGCTGAAAACTTAATCTCACTGTAAAGTGTCTAATTAATTTCATCACTTTCACCTAAAAACCTTCCCTGTTTTATCTATTAACAGAAACCCAAATAGATTCAACCTCCTTGTTATTACCTTTGATATCCTCAAATTCAACAGGATGTAACCTACATTTTACATATAAAACCAACCCTCTTCCTCTTTTTAGTACTCTAGCCCTATTAAACAACTTATAACTCTGTATTTCAAAGAAATTTCTGTCATCATAATTGTCTACATCTAACCAAGTTTGTTATTCCTATGACATCAAAATCCTCCATTTAAACTAGTCACTCAAGTCATTATTTTATTTCTTATACTTCTAGCACAATAGTTTTTCTGCATTTACTTTATCCTGGCCCTCAGTACCATCTAGTTATAGTAAAAAGCCCTTTCAAACAAGCCAGCCCCTATCCTACACACACAAAATAATGCATTTAGCCTAACACATTTCACTACAAAATGTATAAACAGTTTAACACACTGCTCTCTGTAATGTACAAAATCATTTAAGCTCAAGTTAAGTAACAAAACCCATACCATTACTATGTCATTAACCCAACTAACTTGCTAATAAGAAACTTTTAACCAAAGGAGCTTTATTCGGCTTTAGATGTGGTAAAAAGGCTTGTAGTTTCTAAATTAATGCACCAAATAATGCTTTACTGGTTGACTGTCTATTGTCAACCTTGTTTAGATGAAAAAAAAGGCTGACAGTGGTACAGTTTTAATATTTAATGAAAGAGTATATACTTTTATATCACAAATCATCCCAACTTAGATGTAAAGAAAACGTGGATAGCTTCAAACTCTTTCTTGGATTGAAAAAAGATAATATGTTTAAATAAAAAAAATACACAATAAGCAGACCATGTTCTTTATACACTTTTTTTTTCCACTTAATATACACAACATACTTGTTAAGTATTATATACTGGTGATTGTAATAATTCTAATAAGTACCATTACTTATCAACACACCACAAGTCAAGTCAGTGATCAGACCTTTCCTATTTAACTTTTGTTTTTTACTAAAGGCTTTATTAAAGCCAAAACTAAACTGTTGCAGGATAGCAAGACCAAATTCTGGTGTTTCTATGGGTAAAAATAAATACTTTTTACAGGATTTCAAACTTAACCATGTCAAAAGTGTATGTCTTGTAAGTAAAAACACTTTTTCTCAGTGTTACTGTTAGTTAGTACTTTTATTAAGTACATTTTCAGTATTTTGGCAACGCACCAACTTGGTGCATGATGGGTCAAACAGCCTTCTAAAAAGTTCTGTCCCTTCTTTCCTAATTCTAACAATACCACTGTAGCCTAACAGTAACACTAACAATCATAGTTCTTTTGTTTTTATGAAACACCAAGAAACAATACTGTGGATTTCTTAAGTTAAAGTGTCACAAAAGTTACGTCATGATCTCAACCGAAACTTTTATTGAATGTATGATATGAAGTGTTCTTAATATTTTCGCGTTCCTATTTGCTGTTCAGTTTTCTATGCTTTGGCATCTTTCAAAGTTTCAACTACTGTCATCTGCTAATCTTATTCTTAAAGTATCAGTAAGAACAACTTCAAGTACGTTTAACACAAAGTGACAAAATGAAACTACAGTTTAACAGCGGTAAGCCCGCGGTTAGGCTTAAGAATATTCAGAGATATCAACAATTACGATTTAAGCGCCTTGCCTAACCCTTATCTTGTACGTTTGACTTGTAGTTATCCAGTTAGCTGCCCCCACACTTTCTTACTACGTCAACTTCAAGTTCTTGAATATTTAAAGTTTTGTACAATAATTATTAACCCAGTACTAAAATACACGTTTAAATTACCCCAGAAAAACTACTTGAATTAGTAAGAGGTTAATAAAAATGATTTACCGTAGCGTCATCTTGGAAATTCCAAGACCAAAGCAGTTACTTCGCAAAATGCATACAAATCGATCGTCTTCGTCTGTCAAAAGTAGCAGCTGGTACTTCCGCCCTCTATTAGTATTAGTTTTGACTTCACCAGTCACGTAAGCTTTAAATTTTAGAACAGCACTGTTAGCTGCTATCAGTAACAAATATAAAAGAATCCATAAAAAATTGAAATATAAAGGCTAGGCAAAGTATTCGAAATTCAACAAAATGGTGATAAAATCAAACAACACTTAACTTAAGTAAATTAGCCAGATAATATTCGAGAACAACGCGAGGAACGTAGTTCTCTCGCGTGCACCAAAGCAGACGACATGAATTAACATCACAAAATAATATTAATTGAATAATTTTGTCTAGCGCTAAAATAAGGAAAAACGTATTTAGTGAGTTCGGTTAAAGGCAGTTTCTTGAGTTAGTTAAAACTATTATATTAACTATAAACTTTGATTCGAGTGATTGATTCTTTTCTTACTTTTCTCGATTGTCCAAGCTTCAATCCTTATTGAACAAATGCAGTTTTTTCTTCTTTTTTAGCTCTCATGACTAACATGCAAAAGTAAAAATTACAGATAAAGTTACGCTCAAGCAGTCTCCTGCTGAGACAAGCCAGTAAGTCAAGACTCGTGAACGATCGGTTTTTATATTATTGAGAAAGAGACTTTTAATTTTAATATTTATTAATGAGAACTTCCGAGTGAAAGTAAAGTGTACAATAATGTCAACCACGCAACATCCTGTCAACGAGGCCTTTCGCCCATATGTTAGGAGGTCATGGGTGTCAGAAAAAAAGGCTGGTGTGCAGGGGCGACGGTAAGGTGGGGGACTTGTTGAGGCTGAAGCTACCCTAATATGTGCCTTATCCTTCTCTGTAGTCCTCATCCAACAAACTCCCATCCAACGAAAAGTGCTTACTGTTAAAGCTGATTTACCTCCTAAGTATTAAAGTATGTGTGTCCACAAGATGTAGAGTATATCCACCACAATTTCATGTCAGCACTCTCACCAAGAAGAGGCTGGCGCCGCTCCTGCCGGTGTGTTATACTTGGCTAAAATGTTTTAAAATAAAAAAAATCCTCCCCCAGTTATCTCTGCGATATAACTTAGGCCTAGTAAATAACAATTAAATATGCTGGGAATCATTTAGTCTTCTTAACGTTGTTAATACTTGAATGAATATACCTTAAAAGGATATTGAACTGTAAGTTATTTTAAATAAAGAGAAATGGTGACATTCACCTGGATGTTATAATTTACTTTATACGTGGACCCTCTGTTGAACAAATGCAGCTAACTGGTTGTCTTTTCTCTGATCAGCATTCTTATATTAGGGACAGCTATTCCTGAAGCGCGGAATCTTTAAGTATAAGGTGCCATTCAGGTTGAAAATACAGTATCAAATATAGAACAGTATTGTACTTTTTAACTCAGAGATTGACATTTAATGGGTTAAACTGGTCAGATTCGTACAGGTTAAAAACAGTTTAAATATAAATAGAAGGCAGTGATTTTAAAACTCATATTATTTAATTATTTGCCGATATAAAATGATTCAAAATAGCTTTCATCTTTGGTAAGGATGATTAGTTAAATGTTAAATTGCCTGAGAAATATGTTAGTCTGGGAATATGTATTCATTTCAACCTGGAAACAAACTGGTTTGGTTTGTTTTGAAATTCGCGCAAAATTACACAGGGGCTATCTGCGCTAGCCGTTCTTAATTTAGCAGTATAAGACCAGAGGGAAGGCAGCTAGTCATCAGCACCCCCCGCCAACTCTTAGGCTACTCTTTTACCAACGAATAGTGGGATTGACCGTCACATTATAATGCCCCCACGGCTGAAAGGGCGAGCATGTTTGGTGTGACGGGGATTCGAACCCGCGATCCTCAGATTGCGAGTCGAGCGCCCTAACCACCTGGCCATGCCGGACTAGGAAACAAAATGACTCTGTTGCATGGAAAATGATTAATAAGGCTAAGTACTGTCTGAGGACAATGCTTTATAAATAAGAAAAGGCGTTGTCAAATCAGTAAAAATAAAGACTTCTGGTGACATTGTAGCACCGTCTCTTTACGGCTCCTGTTTCTAGCACATGGATGATACGATTAGAAGCAGATAGGCCAATTTGTTTATTTATTGAATTTCGCGCATAGCTACGTGAAAGCTATCTGCTTTAGGCGTTAAGTGATAAATAACATCACCTACCATCAATTCTACTTTTTACCAGCGAATAGTGGGATTGACCGTCACATTATAACGCTGAAAGGGCGAGCATTGGCGGGATTCAAATCGACAACTCGCAGATTGCGAGCTAAATGCCTTAACCACCTGGCCATGCCAAACTGACAGTTTGTTTGTTATGGATTTCGCGCAAAGCTACACGAGGGC
>NW_013667946.1:142244-145580 GCF_000517525.1 Limulus polyphemus
TGTTTACACATGAAAATGGCATTAAAACATTTAATAAATACATTTTACAGTTATAGTCTGTGTTTAAAACATGCACATTTTTAAAAGGCTTATTGATTACATAATAAATATTGGATATTGTTTTGTTTTGTTAGTTATTCGTGGATTCGAAATGTCACGCCAAATTAAAGCACTCGGAAATTTCAATATGTCCCTTATGTCACTACATCATGCCAAAATTTTATCTAGCATACACTTTAAAATGTCTAAATTAAAATATTTAAACATAGCCTACAAAAATGTCCCATCTTTGGATTATGAAGTACTTTAAACAATTTTGATACGTAAATAAAGTAATAATATATTAAACCTAAACTTACATAATTAGAAATAAAGTCACTCTTCATAATTAACCAAATATTATGTTCATATATAGACATTACTATGAACAAATCATTAATTAATTGTGTTAAACAAAGTACAATGATTTATTCTATTTATTTGTTTGTAATTAAGCACAAAGTTATACAATGGGCTATCTGTGCTCTGCCTACCGCGGGTATCGAAACCCGGATTATAGCGTTGTAAGTTCGCAGATATACCGCTGTGCCACTGTGGGGCAAAGTACAATGAAAGTTCTTTATAACGAATTTATATTTTCTTCTCCAATATCTTATTTATTGTTTCTAAGCTGTTTGGTGCCTCTATTTTCCATGGCTTATGGTAGGAAGAAGGGATGACCTATTGTCTTTTATCATCACCTGCTGTCTTGTCACTTGAGGGGGGGGGGGATTCTCACCAGATATATGACCTAAGGAATCTTCTGATAGCTTCATCCTTGGTAACACTTTCTAAATGGTCTCAGTAGAAACTTTGAGCTCTTCAACAGGTTGACTTCCCACTAGCAAATTGTTTTCTGAAGCTGTATTAACAGGATCTTTGGCTCTTCAGCAGGTGGACATACCACTAACAAAGTCTTATGTGAAGATAACTAGTTGGCCATTCATTCACTGACATACTTCCAAAGATGATCGCCATGAATGACCTTGGCTTGGATTGCCTGTCCCTCTGGATTCTAAACAACACATCATTGATTCTTTTGACTACTGCATAGGGTCCTTCCAAATATCTACTTAAATTCGACGAAATTAAATTCTGTTCAAAATTCTTCTGGAAATCTCATGCCACATTTTTCTAATTCATGTCTCTTAAATTTCTTTCTTTCTTCTTGGTTTTCTTTTAACTTCATATCTCTTTGTCTTTTTTTCATCTTTCTTCTAATTTTCTGTCTCTTTTTTCCACTACTTGACCATTCTCATTATATTTTCAAACTTGCTTTGAAAACTTCTTCATCTTGAATGTCATATTAATCTTGTTTGATTTTTACCAATATAATCCCACTCTTTAGATTAGCGTTGTAATTATTTCGAATGTTTGGTCAGTTCTTTATAATTATTTGCTACTGGGCAAAACCCAGTCTACTTAATAACAATGAAGTTCTACAAGTTAGTTTTACTAATTTTTATTGATATGCCTAAGTTCAAAGTAAATGCTAATTCTCTTGCTCTACAAAATGTATTTCATATCTGTTAATGCTTCATGAAAACACAAACTCAATAATCACAGCACTGAAATAACTAACTCAATCCAATAATATATTACCACTTCAGGCAAATGTGATATATTAATAGACTTAATAATCATCTACTCTAGCCTAACTCGTATTTTCTACTGTTTTCTAAATTATCAAGCCATGTCTGCCAAGTAACTTTAAACCTCCCACTGGAGAAACAACAATACAAATGCCTAAATTATTAAAAAATAAAATCCTACAATAGTCTGTTCATTAACTTATGAATATAATATTTTAACAGTATTAATACCAATACTGTTTCTCTCTCTCTGATTGTGTTTTTTCTGTCTATGCTCATAAGCTTTGTAACACTCTCCCTATCGAGCTGCAATGTATGAAGTCCGCTAGATCTTTTAAACGTCTTTTGAAGTCGTTTCTCTTTCATCTGGCTTTCGACTAATGTAGAGACTGGTCAGTGACAAGCGTTTTGAAGGCTGTTAACGGCTAGAGAAATTAAATTATTATTATTACACCACCAATACGACAATACTATACAAAGATGGTACTGCTAAACCATGCCACACATCATATACATATCTGTCTTTATATTTTACTACTTGTTTTACAGGATCTTCTCCACTGAATCAAGGCCTGAATCTACAAGTAGTGATGCAGGTGATTCCACAGCAGAGCAAAGCACACTCGTGTCAAGTGACGAAGAACAAGATAAACTTGTACAGCATTTCTGATATCATTAGTGATCAGACAGAGTCTAGTGGGGGTTTCTTTCTCCCCGAGCATCTTCGGTGTGCAACACATACACTCAGTTTAGTAGCAACCAGTGATGTAGAAAAGGTTTTGAGTGATGGTACGTTCAATAAACTGTCTCGATCGGCACTTGCGAAGGCCCAGACACTTTGGAACAAACAGAGCCACAGCACTGTAGTATCTGACCTTATACAACAAGAACTGGGTGAACGTTTTATTTTTCCACGTGCTATGCGGTGTAATTTGATGCACGATGCATTCATTCGTATGGAAAGCATAATAACGATTTGTTTGTTTGTTTAATAGCTACACGAAGGCTATCTGTGCTAGCCGTCCCTAATTTAGCAGTGTAAGACTAGAGGGAATGCAGCTAGTCATCACCACCCACCGCCAACTCTTTTGGGCTACTCTTTTACCAACGAATAGTGGGATTGACCATCACATTATAACGCCCCCACGACTGAAAGGGCAAGCGTGTTTGGTGGGACGGAGATTCGAACCCCCGACCCGCAGATTGCGAGTCGAGCTCCCTAATCACCTGGCCACGTCGGGCGCATAATAACGAAGAGAGAGGGTTCAGTCAATTGAATGTGGGATGAGCTGAGCATCATTCATTTCAATTTTTCGGACATAAACTTCATCAAAGAATACATGATCGTCATGCACACGCGCTGGATATACCTCGAAGTGCAACTAAGATTCATATGGGACTACTTCTGCCAATACTTACTGCACGTTTGGCAAAACTGAAATATCTTTGTGGTAATACATTCTAGAGTTGCAAGCTACTTGTTAATGCTTTGATTTCAGGAATTGAGAAACGCTTTGAAGCTGCCTTTGTCAAAGAGGATCACGTTCTCGCAGCTGCTTTTCACTCATGGTTTAAACTGATTTGGATTATCTCAAACACTACGAAAGAAACTGGAAAACAAATTATAAATAAAACAGAGAAGGTTGAAGGCGGTGATTAAAGTTCAGCAAATGTTGATTTCTTGTCATTTTCGAGCATTGAAGAA
>NW_013667946.1:146496-158684 GCF_000517525.1 Limulus polyphemus
CCCATTGTGTAGCTTTGTGCTTAATTACCAACAAACAAACTTATGCTTATAAATTGTCCTTTGCCTACGTATTATCATTAGACATAATGACAATGTGATCTATTTACATTCATATAGACCATTGTCTTCATAGATACGTTAGCCAATACTTTAGTTTTACCACACAATTTGTAATTCACTTGGTACACAGGCAAGATATCCAGTACATAACTTCTGTAGGATCTAAAGTGCCAGTTATAACACTTTTCACATGCTTAGTGGTGGGGCCAACAATAATACTGAAAGATGTTTCTCCATTCTGTGCAAGCCCATCACTAGTGTTTGTTTTTACTGTCCAAAGTGATGTTTTACGTGGCAGTAACCGATTCACCAAGAGATCGAGTAGAGTTCTAACAACTTGTGTTGCAACTGAAAACATAGATGTATAGCATAGACCTAACGTCAAGGTGTCAGAACAACACCATAAATATTTGCAGAGGTGAACAGTAACATTCGGAGATGCAGGAAACCTGTCAGTTTTAAGAAAAAAAACCAAACACCTATCACCTGTGTATCGTTTGTATAATATAGACAATCGAATGTAATGCCTTTATATAATGTTTTAGCGTGATAAGTTTTGAAACTTACTGCTGTGCCATCAGGACGCATAAAATTTTGATATCTTTTGAGTTTACAATATTTAATTCAGTGTTCACTTCATTTGAAATTAAGAATCTTAATTTTATAAGCCATTATTCTTAAAGTACCAATTGTATTATAATAGTAAATAAAAAGTATCTACCATTTAATAGACTCATGTAGAAATTTGTCAGTAAAATACACAAACACCAAAGTCGTATAAAATTGACTACAATGAAAGTAATCACAGAACTAAACAGGACGTCAATAACACTACAAAAAAGTTGATATAGTCAGAAATGTTCTAAACATTAAATAGTAATTTTGCGCAAATGTTATAAAGAGAAAAAAATGTGTGATTTACAAAAAAACAACAACAAAAACAGATCAAATGAATTAATACACAACTTCTAAATTCAGAAACTTGAAATGCATTGGTGAAAATGGTTTGAATGCATACAATTATTTAAACAAGATGTTACTTTCATACATATAGCTTTCATAAATTAATTTTCTTGATTCATAAAAGTACTGAAATGAGAATTTTTGTTTATAAATTATTTACTTCATGAACGAGACTAATTATCTGACTTTTGCCTGGTGTTAAAAAAAGAACACAATCATCAATATTTACACAAGTAAATTATATATTAGGTGTTTTAATTTTATTTGAAGTTAAACATAAAGCTACACAGTGGGCTATCTTTGCTTTGCCCACGATGGGTATTGAAACCCAGCTTCACACGTTGTAAGTAAGCAGACATATCACTGTTCCATTGGGGGTTTTGGGAGGTAGATATTAGTATACATTTTATGTATTTAAAGTTATCTCGTGATTTTATTCTCATTCTCCATGCAAATTTCAGCTGAAAAAAAAATTAAAGCGTAAGTCTGTTAAAACAAAAGATGAATAAATGGATCTTTTTATCCCTTGAAACAATGAAAAAAATTGAAAATTAACAGCTGCAGTTGTGGTGTTTAGGCATATGTTATGACAGAGAAACAGTTCAAAAACTTCATTGCAGTAACCACTTTGAAATAACTGTTGAGATAGGTTTATACGTACAGAGATTGCTATGGATGTAACTCTTTTATTTATTTATTTTTGTAAAATTAATAGCTTTCCATATTGGCATCCTGCCAAACTTTTCGTCACAGGCGGTTTTCGTCAAACTGAATCGTCGTGCACGTATGCAGACCTGATCAAGATTTAGCACCTACGCAAGAAAATTTCAACTGTTTAATACAACCTTGACTTCCTACGTCGTGTCTTGAAATTGTTTGTCTTGTCCTTTTATGCATACACCAAACATGCACAACATATATGTCATCAATCTTCTAATGACAGTGTGTAAGTCTTTCTGGATTATATTCATTTGTATCTGAAATGGTATTAAAGTATATTCGAATGTTATTTTGTTTGTTAGTTGCTCCTCATTACAGATAGGCTATAAACTTGTTCCAGTCTTTCATTTGAAAAAAAAAGAAGAAAAAAGTATTTACATTTTATAAGTTAATTCAAAATTCTTTTCAAAAAAATCAACATAAACACATAATTATACCATTTCTATCAGTCAAACCGTTTCAGGATTAACAACAGCCAGATATAAAGGCATTGCGTTAAACAAAATCCGCCACACTTGACGCTCAACAACTAATATAAGACGATTAGTCTCCATCTTGGCGAGCGATCGTTCTTCTCCACTCCTTACAGCTCTAACAAATAACCAGACTTTTATTTTTAACTGAAGATATAGTCTCAATTCTAACCAATAATAACATGTATTTTGAAGTTAACAAAAACGTACATACATTATTCTTACAAGTTAACATCTAGAAAAGATCAATTATATAATACCAAACTCAGTTAAAATTTTGATTTTAAACGTGGCTATCAATTTGATAGTTATTCAGTTTCATGATTCATTATTTTATAGCTTAACAAACTAAAAGATGGACTTATAAATCATTTTAAACTGAAGACGATATTTTAGACTAAATAACTTATTTTATAGTTAATAAAAGCCATACTAGATGTCGCTACACATTTGTAAACTAAGTTAACCCATACCAACGATAAAGATCTGCGTTAAAAATTCGAATAGCCATCTTAAAACTATAACAAATGGGTAGAACTCTTTGCGTTATTCAGAATTCATTGTTACTTAACACCAAACAATATTATGCGCGTTGTATCTTATGGTGTACCACAAGAGTAGCTCACACATTTAAACTGGGAAAACAGTGGTAATTTAAGAAACTTGCTATAATTTAGAAGTGAACTAAAATTACTCCTTCTCGTCCCCCAGTGGCACACAGCGGTATTTCTGCGGACTTACAACGCTAGAATCCGGGTTTCGATACCCATGGTGGGCAGAGCACGGATAGCCTGTTTTGTAGCTTTGTGCATAACTACAAACAATACTCCTTCACAATACCTTAATAATTTGCTTCATTTTTATTAGGAAAATGTTAAGATAAAAGTTTTAATATATCGTAAAAATTGCATTACCAAGCCATAACATGATATCGTGAGCAAAATCCGTAAATAACTATGTAGGAATAATAGTGACAAACCCCGAGTCGTTAGCTTGTTGAATGCAATGATGCAATGTAATATTATAAGCCACTCTTCTTTAACAAGTAAACTACCTTAACTATCACAATAACAGAAAACAAAAATGTAAATCAAAGCTTAACAAGAAACAAGTACATTGCAAAGAAACAGATCAATACAACCTGTAGAATAAATACAAAAATAGTTTGTTAAAATATGTGGTATTACAGGTGTAACTATTCTTTACATCCTCTCAGTGGCTTTTCCGTGACTTTTGGACACTGTAAGATGCTTTCTCGAGAAGCCGTAGTTATATACCCACTTTATTTGAAAATTGGAATAATAACTAGTCCAAACATTGCAGATACTGGTCAAAGTGACTTAGAGCTCAAAAAAAGGTAAATATGTTCACCAGGAGTAGCTGAAAAACTCCATAGTGGAGTGACCAGCATCTTACTTAAAGACTGATGAGACTCATATCAATCAGAAACCTTCCAGCTAGTGAAGTTGTCTGGTAATATTACAAAATGGCGTTCAAAGCTGACGTTGATACAGAGCATGAGGATGATACACATTCCTACGTGTTTCTCACACTAAAGAGTTTGCCTGCGGACACCAGGTTTGTAAAAAGTCTTGTGTCTCCGGAATTACAAAGAAGAGGAGAATGACTAGAGTCAAAAGTAATATCAGTGTTTCTTCCACGTGGCAGTAGCGATTTTAGTATCAGAGAACTGCTTACACATCCACTATACAATGGCACTGGTATTCAAATGGCTTGCCAATAAAGATCTGGTCCAGTTCCTAAAGTATTCCAGGCAACTATTTGTTTGAAATGGCTGGACTCAGAGACAGGCAATGCAGTTTGAATGGTTTGGAACTAAATGCAACAGAAAAATTGATAAGAGGAAAAGCTTTGTTATTTGCACAGTGCAGATGAGCTATGCTAAATTTTAGCTCCTTGGAGAACTAAGCAATCTGTAGGATTAAATAGAAGGCTTAAAAGTAAGGGCTAGGTGCTTATGTAGATGATCTACAATGTTTGCATAGGAAAGCATATCCGTGCTCGCTCGTCAGTTGTGGCTGATGAGAATGTTTTTTAACAAAGCCATAGAAAGGTTACCAAGTAAACTCATATGGCAGAACCTGTGTCTCAGAACAGTTTGTCACTAATAGCTTGTTCCTGTGGCAGCACAGTTTCAGGTGATTACATCACATTGGATGATTTATATGAAGAAGCCAATGACAGTTATTGAATTAAATTATTTTTCTCGCTATTAGTTTCACAGGTAAGAGATGGCTCTCAAGGCTAAAAAAAAAAGTTTAGCAACAGCTCTACTGCTGCAGGCACCAAGTTCTCATTTTCCCTGGGGAATAGGGTTACACCAGAATCATAATTAGCCATACAATTTCAAATTATACCAATAAAATTTCAAATTATAGCACCACAAAAAGCCATAATAATACTTGCTATAGGTAAAATATGTATTAACAATGGAGAATTATAGAACAAAGTATCACTAATAATTTGAATAAAGTTATTATCAGTGCACAATCTCCAGTCATTATATTATGCTAATGCACATTTGACTCGAATTCTCATTTCATAACCAAAGTGAGAATGCATTTTTAACAAATGTGCACAGGTCGGGCGTGGCCTGGTGATTAGGATGTCAAAATTGTGAATTTAAGGGTTCATAGTGCGCATAGTTGAGAGTTCCTTACTTTGGGGCGATGAATTTGTTAACTTTTAAGAGTGATTGTCAAATTTCATTACGCAGTCAAACAAGTGTAACCCCAGAGTTTAGAGTGGATGCTTTTTATTAGCTGCATTCTCTCTGTGAATTAAAAATTAAAGAAGACTAGGTGCAGATAGCTTTTATGTAGTTTCGCTCAAAAATTCTAGTTCAGATAGTCATTGTATGTGCTTGCGATAATAATCATGAGAACGTGACTTAGAGGTTTTAATAGACATTGTTGGTATCTTCTATAATATAGGTATATGCGTGTAATTGATGAGTGAATTTATTACATTTATGTGTGTAGCTGTACAGGCGTATTATATGTTATTTATTTATTTAAGCACATTTTATTATCTACAGGAATGTGAGTATGCAAAGAGTAAAATTGTTTAGGCGAACAAAATTTTTGACTTGAAAATTAATATATCTTTGTTTAATAAAAACTACAGTGGGTTAGTTTAGACTACATCGAAAAATAAAATAGTGTCTTCTGTGTTGTTCGCAGTGTAAATAATTTATTTGTTTGATTTTAAATTGGAATATTCGTGTGTGATTTACTTTCACTCGATACAAAGAAGATTGTTGTTGATGTACACTGCGCAAGTGAGAAACGTGGAAACGTGCCCTATACAATATTTTTCGTTTGTGGTGATGGAGGAATATGTCACTCTCTTTTATTCAAGTTGTGTTTATACTTGTAACAGAAGCGAGTTGCATTTGAAATGCACTTTGAAACGTTCATTCACTCAAAGAGATGTGTCTTGTACGTGTATAGCTGCTTACCAGGCATCAATGGTAGTTATATGTCACAGCAGTTTCGCACCTCAATTATGCGAAGGGCTCTACTTTGGTAACCAATCAGTAATGCAAATGATGAAAAACATTATTTCACTATCAAATGGTACTGCATTGTTTCACTTAGTAGTCCCTCAATAAACTTGTCCACAAGGATATATTCATGATCTGCAGTCCATTGATGGATAAGCTATTCAATACAGTGTGTAGCACATAGGCACCAATATTCTCAAAGGGAATTCTCCTTTGAACCTTGAACTTGACTCGATAGATGGTTTACCGTGTCATCGCGGCTCAGTAGTGATTGTGTTGCGGTTACAAATCTTATACTTACTGATATGTTCCATGCCATTGAAGGCTGAGTCATTCAAATTCAGAGTCAGGTGTTAGTTACATTTCCTGCTCCAGAGTCCATCTGTTTCAGGCACAAACCTATCTGAAAAGCCGGATGAAACAATTCATGTCATCCTTTCGTCATTTCCTTAAAAGTTGGAGGTGATATCTGCTTCACTTCCCTCAAAGATGCCTGTGATCACGGCATAAGCCTCCCAAATATTCCAGACTGAGCTGTTCTGATTACTAGGTTGCAGACTGCCGATGTACCTGCTGTATCTCACCAAATGGTTCAACACTGCCCCACATATCACCACCTTAGCCTGTTTGCACTTGCTGTTTTCTCTACTGGTGAAGGAGCTCCTATTGGTTAACAATATCCATCAATGACATTCTTTGTATATTCTGATTAGGTGGTATCACTGATCAGAGCCAGGGCAGTTCTACCCTGGCTGAAAATTGCTCTGTCCTGTGGAGACTACGACAATCAGTTTCATCATGGTGTTTCTCAGCTGACTGAGACTCCCACATGCTGAGGACAAACTTTAGGGTGAGTATCCTCTCAGTTTCCACGAGTGCCACTGATAGTGGCAATTCTTCTTCCATGAAATGTGACTGCGAGAAGATGTTTGTCAGAAATATTTTTGTAATATTGGTAAAAGTCAAACATTCAGTAGAGGATTTCTTTTAGACACATTTGTTTTCCCTGATAATCACTCATGTCCAGTCTCTGTCCCCACCTTCTTTACAAAAGTTCCTCACTCTGTGGAAAATGTCATTTTGAAAAACCAGTCTTGAAATTCCTTAAGTTTCTATATAAGAAAATGCAGCACATACTGATGCTTAGGTGCTATCCTTGTGGAAGACGTTAATAATTCTGAAGTTCTTATCCCTCAGGCTATTTGTATTCCGCATCCAAACAAACGCAATTTTCTATTACAGAATATAATATCTAGTTGTAATCTAGGCTTTGTTTATTATCGTCCATAATTAGAAAAATGTAAATTTTGAGTTTTTCAGATTACGGGCCCTAATTTGGCTATTGACTCGTTCAGAACACAGGTTGTTTGATTAAATGGATATTAAGACTGCAAGAATTTGACTTTACATTTATACACAGACTTAGAAAAATAAATGTATTAGATGATTTGTCTCGAAACTCTGTTACACATAATAGCGTTGAAAATTTCCTTAATATACTTTCTAGAATTATCCTATCTTTCATAAACATCATAAATTAACCATTATTATTTTTCGTGTATAATGCTCAATGTTGACTGCTTCAACTGACAAAACCAATAACTGACCCCACTCTTAAATTCATTTGTTTTCTGTTGAATTTTGCGCAAAGCTACCGGAAAGTTATTAGCACTAGCCTTACCTAATATAGAAGTGATAGGCTAGATGGAAGTCAGCTAGTCAACACAACCCACCGCCAACTCTTGGGCTACTCTTTTAACAATAAAAAATGGAATTGACCATCATGCTATAACACCTCCATGGCTGAAAAGGCGAGCATGTTCAAATAAAGGATTCGAACTTTCGATCCCTTAAATTGCGAGTCAAGTGCCCAACCACCTCCGCTCTTAAAGGAATAGAAAATAATGCCCCGAACGGTAACAATATTCACATAACATATAACACCCCAATATGATCTCCTTCATATCGTCAATCAACGTACAAATGAATTTTATCGTACGAAAGCACACTTAACTTAAAACATTTCAGAATCTTTATGAGCAACAGAAATAAACCACTACCATAATCATCCATTAGCTGTCAATCTTAGAATAGCTAAAACATTTTCTTGTGTACAAGAAAGGTTTCTGACCTGATAGTAGATAACGTATAATAAAAAATATGTTCATTTTTGTTATGTATGCCAGTTTTCTGAATCTTCTCGACAACTTGCTGGTGATCTTATGATGTCGATTTATTCTAAGATAGCCATGATAATTTCGTGGCCTTTAATTTATTCGTTCATTACCATACGTTGCTAAAGGATACCAGTACATGTTTCTGTTTTTGATCATTTCAACGAGTGAATAGAGGTGTTTCTGTCAGAGAAGCTATTGTAAAAAATTATTAATAACTACTAGTTTATAAGATAATTGCGTGGCATGATGCACCTACGAATTCAATAATTGAAAATAATTGAACTCAGCTTGTAAGAGATCTTCTAAATTCAGTAACTGACACAGTGAGTGTTACACATAAACTTACGATTGCTTACCATCCACAAAATAATTTCTCAGAAAGAGTTAATCGTAACCTTGAAATGATGCTAAAATATTTCGTTCAATCTAAATATGATCTCCTGCATATCTTCAATCAACGTACAAATGAATTTTACCGTACCAAAGCACACTTAACTTAGAACATTTCAGAATCTTTATGAGCAACAGAAATGCTGGAGAATTCCCTGGGTTTTTACTTTATGGGAAAGATTTTGAAATTTTGTCTTGATTTATGTTATTGTTGCTGTTCGTTATAAATTTCAAACTACGAATTCTCTATATTCAAGTAAGACTTCATTATTAAGACATTTAATGTAGTGTTATTCTTTTGTTTTGCAAGAATTATATAAAGCCCTTGCACGAAAGAAAAAAAAATCAAGATATTATGATGATTTAGTTTCAGATTTAGTTCGAGTTCCTGCTCATGCATGTTCTTTTGGTGATATTGGTTTCACTGCAAAGCTAGCTCCTATATGTTTTGATCTAATTTGAATTCATGGAAAAACTACATGGTGTGACTTATAAGTTGAAGAGTGAAAGGATTTTCATTTTTAGCATACCATGTCTCTGATATATCCTTTTGATATATTGGGGGAGTCCTAAGAAGTCCAGGTAGTGCAACATGCCCATTTTTGGGGAGAAGTTGGGTTTATCACGAAAAACGGGAATTCACTGTAACTTTGCTATAAATAGTCAAATATGAGTAAATTATAGTTTAAAGTATTTTTATGGCGTATTGTATAACATATTAAGAATTTATAAAAATCCAAGATGTAAAACATCTTTCTTTTTGGCTGAAAACTTTGTTTTTTAAAGAATCTACGGTTTATTTTCAGGTTCTCGCACAATTTAGGTTTGCTTTCGCTATAAACATAACAAACACGTCAGTTATTAATGATCTTTGATTGTAACTCAAAAGTGAACACAGTTAATAGTGAGCAACTAACTGAAGAGAGTACATTCGTAACTAACGACGTTTTATATTGCAATTAATAAAAATAATGCTTATAATAACTTATAATTTTAAACTGCACATCAGTATTTTCGTCGCCCATGGTAAATGCCAATTGAACATTAAACGTGAATTCTGTCTTTTATTGTGTATAATCTATAATAATAAAAGGGCGTGTCTGTGGATCTCTGTGTCTGTGTGTGTGGTGATCGCCATAACTCCAAGAGAAAAAACCTAGACACCTGAAATTCTGCACCCATACTAAGTGGACCCTGAGGGTTTGCACATAAGTATTATTACTTATCTGCGTGCATGCGAATCTTTTTATGCGAAAAACCACATAGAAAAGAAGTGGTTTCTTGTATAACAACTTCTAATATATAGAAAAGCCAGTGCGTTTTTGTAACAATGCATTCCAACGATGGCTTTTATGTTAACAGGCTGTGTGGTGAAAGTATAAAATAAAATGTATAAGCTACAAAATTGAAAAAAATGTTTTTTGTTTTTAATTTAGAGGCTCCGTTAACTAAAAAGGTTGTTTTTTATTATTTATTTTTATTATTTAAGTTTAAAACTGGAGAACAAGTCAGAAGGGATGTTACCTTTATAAATAAGCCACATCCTGTAAAGGAGAGAAAAAAAAGTATAGAGGTTATACTTTTATGCTGAAATGCGTTCCGAATACACACATACTGTCATAGTCATCTAGAATAAATCAACCTAACAACCCGAGCGAAGCCGCGTACTTTCGCTAGTATTTAGATAATTTGTGGAAATCCACAAATTCTCTGAATATATCGTTTGAAGTTACAAGAGACTACAATTGTAAATAAAAAAAATACATATACACAATGATGTAGTGGTAATTAGGTTCAATACCTAATGTCTGGACTAAGATACTTAAACGGGGAGATATAAAGAAGAGGGTAACATGAGTAGGTCAGCTGTCAGAGCAATTGTACAGACTATATCATGTAATTTACATGATCCTGTTAATGTTATTAGTAATAAGTAAATAAACAGTTCGCATAAATCTACAAAGTCCTCGTACTGTTTTGAGTTATTCGAAACAAATAAACGAAAGTCTTAAACGTAGATAACACTATGTGTATATATTTTTTCACATTAATTTACCTATATTATAAGTTTTAAAAGACAAGAATGATGTTGAAGTTCTAGTGCCGTGTGCCATTTGGGAATGGCTACACAAACAGTAGCTTCGAGTGATAATTAAAAAGCGATATATTGTATAAAGGATTGCTTACACTAATATATATTTATAAATAAAAAGCCCATCATTGGCACAGCGGTATGTCTGTGGATTTACAACGCTAGAAACCGGGGTTCGATACCAGTGACGGCCCGAGCACAGCTAGCCCATTGTATAGCTTTGTACTTAATTACAAGCAAACAAACAAATATAAATAAAAATGGTTAAAATCATTCTGCAAAATTTAAAAAATATGTGAGCGTGTTTTAATTCACCAAGGTGATTCGGCAGATGGCAGTAAAGTAGGAGTATTGGCAGATGAGTAAATTAGCGCCAATTTTATTAGTGATAGAGAGGTTAAGGTTCATAACAGAGTTGTTTAGGTTGTTATAATAAGCGAAATTTAATTTGTTTGTCACTATAAATAAATATTTTCTTTTCCGTAATGGGTTTGTTAGACGACTGTTACACATATTTTGGTACAAAGAAACTTTATTTTGTTCTAGGAACTCAAGAAGGTGCATCGGAGAAAGAATGTAGGTACCGAATACTGACTAATCATTCTAATGACATAATGTAAACTTTACAAAAAAGTAAAGACTAAAATTATTTATTGTTCCATATAATACAACGTTAATAATAATTAAGACTAAGAGATTAATGTAAGAAACTGATACTATCAATTATTCATTTTGAGACTTAATCTATTAATAAATGTATAGTTAAACCTAGAGCTGTCCTTTGTAAACTGTAATACTAATATTTTGTCTTTTTTTTTTTTAAAGTTTTTAGGCTTTGGTTTTATTTTAAATTTTATTTAACTGTAAGTGTCTTTATTCATCTGACTAACGTAAACAATGACAGTTAATTACAAAATGCGTGTGAAAAAGATTGGGCTAGTAGTAGTAATGTAATTTATTGAATTAAACTGTAGAAAAATAACCTTTCGTCATAAGGCTTATCTCAACCTCATCTGTTTAATAATTTGAAATTTCCATGACTGGGTGTTTTGGAAGAATTCAGAAAACAATTAACACATATTTTTATAGTGATTTATCTTTTCTGATTTGTAGTACTTGCACCAAGGCTGTTAAGTGTACATATTTTTAAGTATGAGTGTATACAATCACTGTAAATATAATGCAAACACTGGGCATAATTTTTGAGCTAATAATGTGATACTCACTGTGATACTGGTTATGGAAATCAAAACACAAAAAATCTTAAGATTAAGCATGAACATTCCTCACCTATTTTTGTGGGGAAAGAAAATCCACCATTGAATATTCCATTTTGTGAAACCAATTTTGTTTTGTTTTTTGTAATCATTTTGAAATGCAAGTTCAAATAATAAGTCTTGTTCTTTCCATTGCCACACATCACATATTTCTAGTCTGATAATGGCAGCACTATTTCAGTGGTAAAAAGCAATCTTATGTTCCTGCTTTAAGTTGCATTTGAGATGATATCTTTGTAAAAAGAATGGCTTCATAAGATGAATGAAGCATATATTAAAAATGGCTTACAGATAAGTGTTAGGTTAAATTAGAAATAGGGTTATCATCATTTTCAGCATATTTGTCAAGGCATAACATGTGAACAACAAGGAACCATTTGGTCCTTTAAAGCTGTCTGTCAACACCCCACTTAAGAAAAGTGAAGCTTTAAACCCACTCTTTATTTCTCAAGAAATCATTTATTCCCATCTTAAACTTTTGCAAAGTGCTGTCCTTCACTACATCCTATG
>NW_013667946.1:159646-161513 GCF_000517525.1 Limulus polyphemus
CTATTTAATAGTGATAATTTTTAAAGGAGTGAGTGGGGTGGCCTCTTTATTATAAGGGATGAACTGCACCTTTTGGTAATGAAGACAAAAATGGGTGCTACTATAGCATGTGGTCTACAAAGATATTTACACTATAGCATGTGCTTTACACAGATACTATCATCATCACCGTGTTAATGATTCATTAAAACATAATTTCTTGCTAAATAATTTAATAAATTGCGTGTTACAAAAGAGTACCTTAAATCTAGGGTATAATTATGCTAGTTTTGATTGTTGGAATTTATTTCATTCCAATTATATTAACCCCAAAAACATTATGTAATGGTATTTTGTACTTTATTAGTTTAAAGGGGTTATTTATAATAAATGTTGCCAATTGCAAGGAAACGAAAGTTAAAATGGTGATGATGATAGTATCTGTGTAGAGTATATGCTATAGTGTAAATATCTTTGTAGACCGCATGTTATATTAGCACCCAAAAATGATTGATAAGAGGTTGAATCTGTATGGATTACAATTAGATTTCAAGGGAAGAAAGTTTCTAATTGACAATTGTTATAGGCTATCTGATCAGACAGGTGTTGCAGGGGTGTGGAATTTCTATTGCCTGATGCCTGGGACAAGTTTTGCCATTATAGTTTGCCCATTGAACAAGCAGGTTCTTTAGATATTGCTCATTTTGTTGTTAGAAAAACACTCCTGATAGTTTTTTAGAGTCATCGAAGTTCCAAGAAATTCTGAATTGTGGAAGTATAGCATTTGAAAATTAATACCTTTACACCAAACCAAAACCATATATTTCTTTATTTCATATGTAGGGTATTCTACAATTTGCACTGAAAAGTCTTAAAGACTAAATGTAAAAATGTAGTATGCACATTTTCTGACAAAACTGAGTTGCCAATCACATTGTATTGGTTGTCTTCATTGTTAAATAATAGCAAAATCCTAAAAGTTATACTTTGCTTTTTTGTATGTGTTTTGTGAGATGGGGAGGGGATAAGTAAATGTTTTAAGTAGGAGAAAGAATGTTTTCTAGCATTTGATCCCATGAACAAGATTTTCCAAAACATCCACCCTGTTGTGATGTCCTTGAGAATTTAAGATCAGGGCTATTACTAACAAGAGTACTGATTGGTTAGTTATGGGAGACTAATTTTACACATAGTGATTGGTATTGTATGGAGTCAAGTAGTGAGGGACGGAGAGAGATTTAGTGAAGAGATTCAGGATACCAAGTTGTAAGAGAGTTGATGAGAAGGGATGCAGTTGCAAGAATTGAACGAACATGTCAGATTTTATAGGGCTAGATTCTTTACAGTAGGTGTCTGTAACTTGTCAGCGATAAATTTCAACAATGAACAGACAACACATGATCCACTTGTTTTAAAATAATATATTCAAAATGTATATTCAAAAATTTATTACACTATTGGTTATCACAGTTATATCCAGATCTTTGAATAATTCTCTTTTTCGTCACACAGATGGGTTCATGTATTTTAGAACACCCTTTGACAAGACAAATTATTCTTCTCTACTATGTTGTTACAATACAAGGCTGTGACACTCACTTTAAAATTACCACTATAACTGTTGGTAATCACAATTGTATCCAGAGCTTTAAATAATTGTCCCTCTTTCATCAAAGTCCCCACAGATGAGTTCAATTGCTTTAAACATCCTTTGGCAAGACAAATTATGCTCCTTTATTTCTGTTACTACAATACAAACTGTGAAACTCACTTTAGAAGTTGTCCTTTATGACTAATTCTCACACAGTCTAACTTCACTTTCACTAACTTACTTGACTTAATTCCTTGGTCACATATATATATATATATATATATATATATATATATT
>NW_013667946.1:162513-171122 GCF_000517525.1 Limulus polyphemus
AGAAATCATTTATTCCCATCTTAAACTTTTGTAAAGTGCTGTCCTTCACTACAGCCTATGACAACTCATTCTGTAAGTTAATCACCCCATTAAGAATGTAAAACTGCCTTAACCAAGTTGGCTTGTTTTTTCAAAATCTTTAACTTGTGCCTTCTGTTGTTATATGCAGAATATAGTACAAAGAAAGCTGACACCTTTATCCTATTTATCCTTATTGAGGAAATTTAACTATGATGTATCCCAGGCAAAATAAGGAAGGAGTTGAATCCCATTCTTGCTTGAAACAGAGCAATGCATTTTATTAATGATTATGGAGAAGTTCTGTAAAATATGTAGCAGATAGCAGCCTCAAGTAGAAAGGAGGCTAGTTTTATCTTAGGATGAAATAATCTCTCCAAAATTAAGCCATTGCACAAGCAATGTAAGTGACATCTCCTTTGCATGCATGTGTAAGTAACTTTCTGATTTTTGTTCTTCTTTAAGTAAAAACAGCATACCGTAAACTGTCATTGAAAGTCCATCCTGACAGAACCGAAGAAAGTCAGAAAGCAGAGGCAACAAAGAAATTTCAGACATTGGCTAAGGTCTACTTCATACTATCGGATCAAGAGAAGAGGGCTGTATATGATGAAACTGGTGAGTATTTTTTGTTTTAGTTTTCAGATTAAAGTATTGGCATATTATTTCAACATGAACCATAATAATTTTTATGGTTTACTCTGTGATTATGAAAGTTTAAAATGCAATGGTGTAAGATATTGGTAAATCCCGTAGTAGTTATTTTTTAAGTATTAGCCAAATCCAGCCTGATTTTAAAGCATTTGAAATTTAATATAATTTAAATGATGAGTTTGGAGGTTTCACAAATTAATCTTATTTTTACAAAAATGTTGAATTTTTAATTTTTTTTTTTACATTTATGAATTAAATCATAAAGTTTTGATATGAAATCATTACAGAAACAGAGAAAAAGAGAATTTTTCACTGCATATTCCTCAAAATAAAAGTACAGAGATACCAGTATCTTAATAGATTTCACCCTTGGCTGCTTGGAATGAGGAAGTAGCTGATCAAGAGGTGTACATAGTTGAGGACTCTGTCATTTAGTACACTGATAAAGTTATTTGTAAAGAGAAACATAGAAATTTTGACTAGATTTGCTTGCCAGACTCTAAAGAAGAAGACATTATTTTACATTTAATTGCTGCTACCAAGAAGCATTTGTATATTTTTTGTAGTGCATGTCTGAGCAGGTGGTTTTGGAAGTTGTAAATCAAAAGAGCTACTCAAAAAGCATTTAAGATTTCCTTCAAAGTTTTAAAGATAGAAATAGATTTGTGGCCCTTTCAGAAGTTCTCCCTTGGGCTATATGTAAGAATGAATTACTTAACAGGATTCATGGCTAAAATGAAAGATTATCAAATTTATGGTTAATGCAACAGGTGGGCTGATTGTACCTGAAGTGCAGTTTTATGAGTAAAGGTAAATTATATGTTACTGATTAATTCCATTTAAGCAGACTAGATAGCAAAATAATTGGGAAGCTTTCTAAAGACATTCATGAAGACAGTTTAAATTTGCATAGTGGTGTGAAAGCTTGGGAATTTGGAAATATATATATAAATTAATAACATAGTAGAGCATCAAAGAAATTGGATAATGACTTAGAGGTTCGGTTCGGCATGGTAGGAATTTAGGTTAAAAGTATATTTCATTCCCCAAAGGGGAATGAACTGTAACCAGGGTTGGTCAGAAACTTCTGTTTCTCTTCACTCCACTACATAATTAGAATTAAGTGGCCAGGGCTTTTAAGAATTAAATGCTTACATGAGTGAAGGTCTTAACTGATAATTTTCCAAGTAATGAGTTCACAAGCTGAGGGAAGAGCTGCGAGGAGACGTGGAGAAGAAGAGAAAGAAGGAGAGCTTTGCTGAGTTGTGTGTTGACTACGGAAGTTTTCTTTCTTTCGGCAGGACCTGTGCGTTGGATGACCCCATGGCATCATGCATTTGTAGATCAGAGACTGTAGATTAAAATACCATGTAAAGTGTAAACCATGGTTATACTCTCAGACCCACTATGTACCCCCTGAGAAGTGCAAAAGTACGTTTGGGGGTACATGTACCCCAGGTTGGGAATGTCTGACAGTGCATAAGTTATAAAAATAGTGTTTAGGGTAAGTCTGTCGGATTTAAAGAGAAACTTAGTTGCTGTTATTATATTAGGAATATCAAGAGCAAAATGAATGAGTTTAGTGTTCAAGTTGAAAAAAAGATTATGATATGATGAGTATTAGTGAAACTTGGTTAAACTTGTAGGATATTGATAATAGGAATTAATTGAAGTTCCGGGTTATAAGCTATTTAATAGTGATAATTTTTAAAGGAGAGAGTGGGGTTGCCTCTTTATTATAAAGGATGAACTGCACCTTTTGGTAATGAAGACAAAAATGGGTGCTTCTATAGCATGTGGTTTACAAAGATATTTACATTGTAGCATGTAGTAATTATTTTTAATGTTTTGCTACATGTTGAAATGAAAATACATTAAACTTTAGTTCTAAATTTTAATTAATTAAAAACTTTATTAATGTAGAATAGTACTAAGGCTAGTAGGCCCGGCATGGCCAGGTGGATAAGGCACTCGACTCGCAATTTGAGGGTCGCGGGTTTGAATCCCTGTCCCACCAAACATGCTCGCCCTTTCAGCCGTGGGGTCGTTATAATGTGACGGTCAATCCCACTATTCGTTGGTAAATAAGTAGCCCAAGAGTTGGCGGTGGGTGGTGATGACTAGTTGCCTTCCCTCTAGTCTTACACTGCTAAATTAGGGACGGCTAGCGCAGATAGCCCTTGTGTAGCTTTGCGCGAAATGCGAAAACAAACAAACTAAGGCTAGTAATTTTTTTAATAAAATTAGCAAAAGTTATTAAACTCATTCATAAATAACTTGTTTTGTGTGCATAAGTCCATTATGGCAAGCAAAAACTTTATTAAAGTGAATTTAAATTATTTTAGTATGCCAATTGAATATTATGTTTTTTTAACTAATTATCTTAATCTGTCAATCTAAATGAGTCTATATTAATGTGCCTTTTACTAACTAATCATCATTGACCCTGGTTTTTTTAAGGAACTTAATATTAATTTCAAGTTTTTTAGCTTAGGATACTATTTTCTTAATAATACATGTAACTCAGATGCCAGAAATATTGTTTAACACGCCTAAGTATTTTTTGTATTGCATTCTTCTAAAACTACTCATGTTATAGTAGGTTTATCACTTATAATTTATTGAAGGCACATTATAAAACTTACTTTCTTATTAGGATTTTTCATCCAGATAATCTTATTTGGTATCTAAAGAAGTTAAAAACATTGAATTGTGATGGATTATGGAAAAGCTGTGATATTTCATGATAAATGTCAAGTACAATGGCAAAAAAATGCTATTGCAAGAAAAAATAGTTGTAATATTTTTTCTCTCAATTAATATATAACATATAAACTGTCTTTCTGGACATTTATTTTGAACATTTATGTCAGTCCAATTTTGCCACATAAGGTTCATTGTTTGGGGAAAAGCCAAGAAAAAAAGTAGTTAGATAACATTACAAACCTAGTTTCCACTTCTAAGTTCTAATGACTGTTTTAGTATTTTGTAGTTTTGTTCAGGATTATTGCATGTTTTGGTATTGGATAAAAGCGTGAAGTTTATTACTTTAAATTTATAATGGTTTGACATATTTTAGATACTTCTTTGTAAAGAGAAAATATAAATTTTATGTTTGAAGAATAAAGAATATCAGTGTTTGAAAACAATGTTATTTGCAGTCTTTTACTGTATTTTATTAGCATTAAGTACTGATTTTTTACAAACATCATTGGATTTTGGCTTTCTTTTACAGCTAAATATCATATGGACAGAATATGAAAAGTTAATGGCTCATATTTAACTTGAAAAGCTGCCTATAATTTTGTGACCTCATCAAAAATATTTAATCAATATAAAAACCTAACGTACATACCCCACCCCCCAGTAAGGATGCTTGCCATATTCTTTGCTTGTATATTAAGTGCATCTTCAAGTGAAAGTATGTGCACTTGGAATATTAAATCTTTAATAAATAGTCTCTACATGATACAGTGCTGAAATTCTGTTTGAATTCTAAAACATTGCACTGTTTTTTGTTTTTTTTAATAATTGATATCATTTGTAACTGCAATGGATAATTATGCGTTATGTGGAGTATAGTGTAAGCACTAATGAATTCTTTCTTGCACAAGCAAGATTGAGAAAATGTTACCTGATTACATACAGGTTAATTTTACTGTGGGTATTTGTTTTGCAACACTAGGATTTTTGAGAATAGAGAGCTGCTAGAACAGATTTACCCATCCATTAAAGTACACCTGGCTAGATAAAAATAGTTTTTTTTATTTGCACGCAGGTGAAGTTGATGATGAAAATGACATCCCACCAGAAAGAGACTGGTCAGTTTATTGGAGACTGTTGTTTCCGAAAGTTTCTCAGAAGGATATAGAAAATTATTTGAAAAAATATAAAGGTAGGCATAAAGTTATATTTTGTAATATTCTTACAGTATTTGTTGCTTACATACTTGCTATGTATTTCAATGTACAGTTTTAAAGTATTGTTGAGGCCCCAAATATTTTAATGAAAAAATGATGTAACACATTAAAAACAATATCTAGACTGTGTTACTGTCATACATAAAACAATATCTAGACTGTGTTACTGTCATACAACAAACAATATCTAGACTGTGTTACTGTCATACAACAAACAATATCTAGACTGTGTTACTGTCATACAACAAACAATATCTAGACTGTGTTACTGTCATACAACAAACAATATCTAGACTGTGTTACTGTCATACAACAAACAATATCTAGACTGTTACTGTCATACAACAAACAATATCTAGACTGTTACTGTCGTACATAAAACAATATCTAAACTGTGTTACTGTTATACATAAAACAATATCTAGACTGTGTTAATGTCATACATAAAACAATATCTAGACTGTGTTACTGTCATACATAAAACAATATCTAGACTGTGTTACTGTCATACATATTAATGAAAAATATCAGTAACTTGACCCAAAATGTTTTAATCCTGAACTATGGTATATTTCTGTTTAAATTTTCTATTCTCTTATTTTATTCTTACTAGTCCAGTTAGTGATGAAATATTTGGGGTTGCTTGTGATAAGAAAATTTGTTTCAGAGTGCATTATAATTGGTTACACTTTTCCACTTGTCAAGTTTTACTAGAGTTCAGTTTAATGTATGTTCATATAAATTTTTTGTGTTGTCTTGTTATTTATTAAGTTATTAATAATTAAGAATGAGAGTAATTCCTACCTCTTTAAGTTAAAGTTAAAAGTAATTTGCAAAAGGAGGAATCACAACTTTTTTCAATGCTGCTGTCTTTCATCCTGCATTTGCTTAAAAACTTAGAGTTAAAATAAAATTAAGTTTTTTTTGTGTATGAACTTGTTTGTTTAAACATTTTTATTTAATAAAGGTTCATACATGTCCTTTTGATTCAGTTTTTATATTACTATTACATTATTTCTATTGAAACAGTACTATTTCATATGTTTTAGGTTTAGATATATTATTATCTCATTTGGTAAGTTCAAATTGCTCATTAACACTGCCCAGGTTTTGTCTTTGACATCTTAAGCAGCTTATAAACAAATTTTACATCTTATGTAGTATTCACATTCCTGAGATCTCCTGTTGTGATCATTTTGTTTATTTCTTTGTGATTTTTCTTTTTATAATTTTATTTGATTCAAAATTATTAATTTTTTATCTTGATATTTAATTTCAATTCAGCACTGGTGTGCTGATATGAAACAACCTTTTTGTGTGAACCTGTAATGTGAGATAGAGCTAAAATAGTAATTTGGTTATAGTTGCTATAAAGTTCCTCTTCTATACTGTTTTTTGATAAAAATTTACGGTATTGTTAGCAAATATGTGAATGGTTTAATTATGATGAAAGTTAATGACAGCTTGTTTAGATATTCAAATGACTAGTGTTTAGTAACCATTAATTTTAACATTTTTTCACAAAAATTAGGGATAATTATCTTCTGCGGTAAAGATGGGTATTTTAAAAGTATTCTTGAAATATAATCATGTTTCCAGTGTCAGTCACTGTATTTATAGAAGTATTATTCTGGCTATAAAGATGGTAATGTTTTAACTTTAACAACAACAACAAAAAAAAGAATATTGTATATAGCCTTATTTATTAAGATTCCAATTTTCAGGTTATGGATTGAAATTGTAAGGTGTAATTAAAATAGGAATATTAAAAAATTGTAGTCATTTCTGTTCGAAGAGGAAGCTTGAATAATATCTACTGTTAGGCGGACATTAGGAATTGAGATGTGATGAATATAAAGGTTTTGGAATGTTCATTAGAGCTGTAATGATTCGCCTAACTTGCAGTTCATTGGCTACAGTTTGTGCTGCAGTTTGGTTTTTCTTCTTTTTCTGAACGTCCTTTTCTACATTATATAGAAATGAATGCTTTGAATAAGTTACAAACTTACCTTTCTGTGCAAGTACTTGTTCAGTCTGTGTACTGTATAACCATTTTAAATATAGATTTTGATATTTTTACTAAAACAGCTTGGAAAATTCATTAGTTGGGTTTCTAATTACTCACGAATATGACCTATCAAATCATTCAATAAACCCAACTACCAAAGTGTAGAATAGAAGATGCACTCTCGTCATACAAATCTGCTGTTTGGAAATATCTTAGGTTTGAAATTTTGAATGTAAATGAAGTAAGAAAACTGATCATTCAAAAACAATGTGTAGAATGTATGAGATGGAGGTCATTTATAAAATGGGAACAACATCAAACATTGCCACACACCTGAGAAGAAAACATGATATTATGTTACAAGAAATGGAGAAAATTAAAGGCAAGCTGTCATTAGCTTCACTTTCTGTAAGCAGTAAAGGGTTCTGTGCTCCTCAGCTGAAACTTCAGGAAGTATTTTAAATTAAATTAAACCTGAGCAGTTTAAGGGGAAAAGAAATAATGAGCCATTGGAATATTTATGGCTGAAGACATGAGTCCATTTTCAGTAGTAGATAATCCTGGTTTTAAGACTGTTTTAAGGTTTAAAAACCTTAAACAGTCTTAAAGCCAAGACATGTGATTTCTTCTACGACTCACTTTTGTACTGTAGTAATTCTGAAGAGGCAAAAGACGAGCTTGACACTGAACTGAAAGGTGCTTCTTCTGTTGCCCTTATAAGTGAGGAATGGAATTCATGATCTGCTATTAGCTAAATTACTATTACTGACCAGTTTATAAGCAACAACTGTTCTATATTTAAGACTGGTAAGTGAGTTGTGTACAGACGAGCATGTGGCAGATGTACTGATAGGTTAGTAGGGTGGTTGAAAAGGTAGTTTCTTTTTTTCACAGAAGTACAGTGGCAAATGCTAAATTGAAAGCAAATCAGCTTAATTTAAGAAAGTTGAGAAGTGCTAATAAGATACTTCTACCCTGTATCAAATTTTAACAGAAATGTACTGTAACTTTGCTTAGATTCCTTTAAATTTTCAACCCTTATAGGTATTTTAAAAATCTTAATATATATATTTTTAGATGAATTACTAAAAATGCCACAGGGGGCAGTAAATTATGAAACACTTTTACATATTTATTGATTTTTCACTAAAAGTTAAATATATTTTGTGAAGTAACTTGCTTAAATTTGTGAAATTCCAAACACGTTTTGTTAGTAAGACAAAGGTACTTTCTCACACACATTTCTTTGATTTTCACTCTGCATTTTAGAATATTAGATGGTGTACAGTTTAGAACAAATACTGCTTCAAAACAGAAATGCCTATCTACCAGAACTTCTTGATACAGAAATACCAACTGTTAATCAATATTTATATCACAAGTTATTGAAAATCCTTTAATACTGTCACAAAGAAATAAGAATATAGCTAGAACATTCTTCTTTTTACTTTCTCAATAAAAAAAAAAGTCTAAAATGCAAGTGAAGTATCACAGCTTGCTACGCCTTTTTATCATAATTAGATTGTAACTGTTAGAACATTTGTGTAAGAGATTACTTAAGATATTTTTGTCTCTTATTGTATTGGAATAATATACTATTGTGGAACTATTTATACAAAAGAAGGAACATTGAAAATTTTCCTTAATAAGATGGGATTGACATTTTAAAATAACTTTAAGCCTCAGAAGGAAGTTGCGTAAAAACTGAAAATAATATAAGAAAATTCAAAAAAGAAGTTGGAAACTAAAAGAAAATGAGAGTGCACGACAAGAAAGGATGAGCATAATCAAGAGAATGAACAAAGTATTAACCCTTTTGAGATGGGTCATAGGTGAAAGACCATGTCATCTCATTTGTTGACTCGCATTCAAAATTTTATTGAACTACTATTTCATGAATTTATGTCAGTTTAGTTTAGTATCAAACTGTAGACTATAATTCAAATTTTATAACTATACATTACTCATTTTCTTAATTTAAAAGTAAATATAAAAACACCAACAGATAA
>NW_013667946.1:171609-178996 GCF_000517525.1 Limulus polyphemus
GTGAAGGTACAAAGTAAAAATAAATGAAGTTTTGAAGATTGCCGTTGTTATTTTCCATTCAATATTTTTGAACACCTCATCAGAAGGTGGTGTAACAAGCAAGCTTCAGGAGTTAAAATTGGCTGATAAAACAAAATGCCTCAAATTCTTACCTTGATGTGCTAAAGAGTTAACAGCTTCTTCAGCATGTGATAATCAACAGTGCTATCAATATAAAGATATGTATATCTGGTTACTGCAAAGTAGGTTGCTTGTTAAATAGACGAATCATAGGACAGCTGATATTGGCGTACCTGTTTTTGATTAATATAGTTAGGAAACAGGAATTAGCTGAATATAAAGAGCAAAGTTCAGCTGTGTTGATAATATTTTGGTGAGGCATGATTTTCAAAAATAGGAAATTGCTTTAACGCATGAACTAAGAGAATACAATGATCCAAACTACGAATGAAATGGTTCCAGGAAAAGGAAGCTTTATGGTTATTTTTCCCATCGGTTTCTTTCTGCAACATGAGCTATGGATAAAAAATATCTTGGCATTTGATTTTTTGGAAGAAATATGACCTCGTTTAGATTTTTTTAAAACAGTTTTAGTATAATATGTTATAAAAAATTCTCTTATACTTTTATCAATTGCTACACCTTAGAGTAAAGGTAAAAAAGTGTCATTATAGTTAACAGGATCAGTCTAGAATGAAAAAAGGTGAACATTAAAAGTGTCTGCTCAGGATATTAGTAAGTATTTCATTAGTTTACTTTAACTCTCTCAAGCCGGGCCTCTCGGTTAAACTGATGAAAAGTAAAGTAAAACATGGTTTTAGTATATAGATCATTAAAAGTGATAGGTTAGGTGATAACTGATTAAGATAGTGCATAATCGTGTTTTAAATTTACTTAAGAGGTTGTAATTAATAATTAGAGGAAGAAAAGAAGGTTGTGTGGTTTGGATAACTGATTAAAACAGTGTATAATCGTCCATTAATGTAACCATTAATCAGTATATCCATCTTGACGACTAATCTCCATGTCACAGCTAAGCTACTAATGTTTTTATTACATCTGATCATCATTGTACTGATTGAATAACACAATAAACAGTACAGCCAATAATACACATTACCTATCTGTAATTAGTATAAGTATTAAAAATTTCTAGTTTCATCAATACTTTGTTTAAATCCCAATAAACAAAGTACAATATATAAACTGAGCATTCAGTTATATTTTACTGTAAAAGTTGTTTACTAACAATTCACCTCTTCTTCAAATTAAGACATACATACTGAGAACTTCCCAAATAGTTTGTCTGTATCAGATATTTAATAAATAAACTTTGCAGTTTTTGTATTGACAAGCCATAAGAACAAATCAATACAACAGTTTAGCTATTTGTCAAAGAGTTGTCACCTAAGTACCTGAAGCCATAATAATAGACAAGTAATTTCTTTTACTGAAATTATTAACAGTGATGAGTGCATAAGCCATATGGAAAATAAATAATGTCTCTCTCTTTGTATGTGTTTATGTAAATATAAATTATAATAAAAAACATTACCCTCTTCTTCCTATTCTTTTGCTTTTTCTTTGTCTCACTGGTGAAATTCTTATAAGCTTTCACTTGTTTTTCCTTAATTAATGTGTTGATAATTTCTCTATATCTTTCTTCTTCTTCAACATCATACCCAGGCGTGTGTTCACTAATTTTATCCATGTCCCCTTCAAATCTCTCGTAGTAGGTCTTTAAATCTTCTTTTTCTTCCTCTGATCCTAAATTATAAATCACAACCTCTTAAGTACATTTAGTAAAGTTTTATTGATTAATGTGTATATATATATATATATAATAAATCAATAACTAATTTTGCTTAATGTTGCAATTTTTATGTATAACTAATAGAAAAAATAATCTAATATTGATTGTAATTACCCCAATAACAAATCAATATTGACTTGTTTAATTTAGCTAAGAAGCAATAACAAATCAATATTGACTTGTCTTATTTAGCTAAGAAGCAATAACAAATCCTTTGGATAAACTATCCTTTATGTAGTTTGATTTTTTTAGTCATCTCTTTTCTAATCACTGTGCAAAACTCGAAAAATAATGGGTCAGTAGTGTCCGTCAAGAAAGTGAGTAGGCAGAAAGACATGTACTATAGCTTAGAAATTTCCATTTCAAAGAGTAATCGTGTAATTCAGTTTAGATTATATGCTTGAATTTTATTCAAGTAGACCACACACACCAAAGGCCGAACATGCACGAGGACATATGATACATTATATCAAAAACTTTTTTCACTAACCAGCTGTCTTTGCCAGTATCTGGTCATACATTTTTATAATTGATAATTGCAGTCTAAAAGTTTCATGTCTGCACATTGACTGAGTTTTTGTATAGAAAAATTGTAAAGTCAGAAATATGGGGTATATTAATATAATTCAAATATCATTATCTCACAAGAGATTTGCTGTTTGTATTTTACAGAAAAATATGTGTGCTGTGTATAAAAACTCATTTCCTGTTGAAAGCAGGTGAAATTATTTTCCATCTAGAAGATAACATGTTTTTGTTTAGTTTAAATATTGTCTGCATTGTGAAAAATATTAACATTTCCCACCTACTGTTAACAGTGGTTTCTGCATTTTAAGTTTTTATTTGAAGGTTTATTACAGTGTATACACGCAACTACACATATAATTGAAAAATCACTTGCTGGTAGCTTGAGTAGCAAGATAATACTACTTTAGGTCAGCTCAAAATGTCCTTTGTAGTAAAGTTGTACATTTCTAAGTCTTTTTCACAAGGTTGAATCATTTAACATTACAGTGTTTGTAAGTCACATGATTTGTGTCTGTCAGTTAATTAACAGATCTGAAAATCTTATAGATGGACACAATTTATACTGAGATATGTCTTATGATTAATGTGTACAGTATTGAAAGGAATATATAAATACATACATACACACTTAGCAAGTAGAAACCTTTAAAATTCAAGTAATGAATGAGATAATATACTGTTAATAAAGATACAAGTAATCTATAATTACTTTGAACACAGGCTAGGAAATTTGCAGAGCATTGTTTGTGAAAATGAAGATTTTATCATAGATGATTAGTTTTTTAATATTTAGTTTGCTTACTTTGGCAAACTAATTTTAATAATAATGTTGTATTTCAGTACCTTGAAGAAGCTACAGAGGCAGAAGAATTAAAAAAACAGATGGGCTTAAGTGCAGATGGATGTGATATTTCTCTGGAACATGCTATCACTGCAAGGAATCAGTCTCGAGAAAAAACATTTGATAGCCTAATGAGTAGTCTTGAGGCTAAATACTGTAAACCAGGAAAACCTAAAGGAAGAGCTGGAAAGAAAAAATAAAACTAAAATGACTTTCTATAATGGATGATAATTTTGTAATATTTTACATCCAAAAATATTATTATCTTTATACAGCTATTGAACAAATAAGAATTTACTATAGGTTGATTTCACTGGGAGTTTTTTCAGCTATAAATTGCCCCAAATAACTTAAAATAGGCATCTAAAGCAAAAAAGTTAAAACAAACTGTCTAACCAAAAGATAAAAAATATAGTACTGTTCAGTTTTCTATATGTTTAATGTAATGGACTATCTGAAAGGATCTAGCACTATAAAGTTGAAAAAATACTTTGTAATCTTAAAATATTTGTATATTAACCAGTTACTTTAATTTTTTATCATGCAATTAAAATAATTGTCATTCTGAAACACTTCTGTTATTTGGCTATTGTATGTGTTTTGTGAAAATTTTATGTATATATGTTTTATGTATATTCCTGAAAAACTGAGTAAGTTTTTTTTCTCTTGAAAGTTTAAGATCATTATATGTGAAACTTGTTCCAGACACTTAAGGAAAAAATAAATAGCAGCAATACATTCTTAAACAACCCACTGAATTATACAGTTTATAAAGAGTAAAGTAGTGCTTAAAGTTGTTCATTAGCTAAGCTTTCAATTAATTTATTATATAAACATTAACTAACTCTACATGTGTGTGTGTGTCTTTGTAGATAGGTTTTTTTTGTGATATTAAGTGAGCTATCAATAACTTTTAGTTTAAGAACTTATTGTGGAGTTAATTGTGTATGAAATGAAATTTCTAATAAAAAGAAGTTGTTTAATTGTTGGTGTGAAATATACAAGACTGTTTCATTTGAATTTAATACAAGAGTTATGATTTAGATAGTTATAAAGCAAGAATGTTAAATTTAGTATTTTTAGAAGGGACAATTTATTGCAGATTTGTTTACATAATTGTTTATGAATCATTTGTTTTGTAGTTCAGATGATGTGAATTGACATCATGTTACTTCAACCATCTGAATTTTTCTCATTACTGTAAGTGAGTATTGTGACATCATAGTGTCTTCCTAGTTTTTAGAATGTTCTAGGCCTCAGTCAAGCAGTATGTATATATATATATATAGGTGATTAAGTTAGTGGAAGTAAGTGAAAGTGAAGTTAGACTGTGTGATTATCAGTGTAGCCATAAAGAGCAATTTCTAAAGTGAGTTTTACAACTTATATTCTATGTAATAACAGAAATAGTGGAGAATAATTTGTTTTGTCAAAGGGTGTTCTAAAGTGATTGAGCCTGCCTTTTTAGACTTTGACAAAAAGGATATAATTATTTAAAGCTCTGGATACAACTGTGATAACCAATAGTGTAAGCAATTTTTGCACATATGTTTCACTTGTGTTGAATATATTATTTTAAAACACTTATTGTTGAAACTTAACACCAACAAGTCACAGCACCTACTGTAAAGAATTGCAGCCCTATAAAACCTGACATTTGGCAAGCCAGCCAGGATTATACAGTGGTAAACGGTTGTAGAAGAAATTGTGAACGACGGCAGAAATAGCCCTATTTATGCACAACTGTAGTGGTGGAGAATATAGTGTACAGATTACAATCGAGTTATATAACCATGTTGACTAATTTTGATAAATGGAGATAGGTGAGTAACTTGGGCTAAAGTATGGAGATCTACAAGAGTTTGTTAAACAACAACAGGACCTAAGGAGAGAAGAGTATAGGTAGAGAAGAAAGGAAGAAAGACAAAAGGAAACAGAAAGACTAAAAGAAAAGACTAGAAATAGAGAGAGAGAGAATACAAGTACAAATTGAGAAAGAAGAAAAGTAAAGAGAAGAGAGACTACAAATAGAGAGAATAAGAGCACAAATTGAGAAAGAATAAAAACAAAAGGAGAGAGAGACTGGAAATAGAGAGAATGACAGCACAAATTGAGATGGCAAAGCTCACCTAACAGAAAGATGAAGGACCCAAGAATGTCAATGGGGTCAGGGCCAGCTGACTGAATCTGCTCAAATTTGATGAAGAGAAAGATGACATCAATGCTTTTCTGGAGAGATATGAAGGATTTGTCCAAAGTCAGAACTGGGACAGAGGCGACTGGGCAGTCTGTCCCAGTCCAATCCTCACAGGAAAAGTCCTACAAGTGATGGAGGCATGATGTCACAAGATGCCATGGACTATGACAAGTTAAAAGTGGCATTGCTGAAATGCTATGAATTTACTGAGGAAGGTTTTCCGTAGAGATTCTGAGAAGTAAAACCTGACATTGGAGCAATTGTATTTCAGTTTGTGGCACGGCTATGGAGATACTTCACAAGTTAGACTGCTTGATTGTCAGTTTAGCCATAACAGGCAATTTCTGAAGTGAGTTTCACAGCTTGTATTGTAATAACAGAGATAGAAGAGAATAATTTGACTTGTCAAATGGTGTTCTAAAGTGATTGATCCTGCCTTTGGAGATTTTGATGAAAAAGAGACAATTATTTAATGCTCTGGATACAACTATGATTACCAATAGTGTAACGAATTTTTGTACATATGTTTGACTTGTTTTAAATTATTTGAAAACAAGTGGGTTATGTGGTGTCCATTTATTGTTGAAATTTATTGCCAGTAAGTCACAGAGACCTACTGTAAAGAATTGTGGCCCTATAAAACTTGACAGGTGGATATGAACTTTAAATTAGACGCTAAATATACAAGCTTCTTCACTATCAGATTAATTCACCCATGTGGTTGTCCCACATTCTTTATGGTATATTGATTCATATTTCAAGCCAATTTGGGTTTACTCAAAAAATTCATTACAAGAATTTTTCTGTAACAATTATGCAGAAAGTTATAAATTAATATCTAGTTAAAGAACAGATAACAATCTTTAATCAGGCAACAATTAATGGGTATTACACAAAAAAATCAGGACTCCCACACTTGCTTGTTTTTAAGTACATTTCAGGTGCTTAAAAATGTTTAGATTTTGGCTTTTCTTGAAAAAAATGTTTGAATTCTAATCCATAAAAAAAGTTTGTCAGACTTGTGAAATGGTGGATATCTATGGTACTACTGTATAATGTCTTTTTGTTTCTGTATAGCCAAATATTCTACAAGACATGTTGGTTGTTTAAATGGATTATTATACAAATATTTCAGTAAATGAGGCTGATTCAAAGTTCCATCCCTATTTCAGTGAATTCCACAAGTACCCCAAATCTTGAAATAAATTCAATGAGAAGCTTCCTTGCTAGGGTTTCTGCTTAAGAACAACATTTGTTTCTGGCCACTTGGTGAAATAGTCTATCATCACCATGATGAATTTTATGACCACTTTTACTATGTTGTAGAGGGCCAAACACATTGACCTCATCTCTGCTGTTAGCACTGAATACAGCAGATACATTGTGGTTGATATATTATTATGCGTTTCTCTATTTTCACTCAGAAATTCTTGTAATTACTATTCTTGTCTTCTCCAGTTGATGATGCAGTCACTTGATCTGCTCTGAAATCAAGAAGACAAGCTTGTTGGTTTGCCAGCTCTTTGAATGATGCATAGGCAATTCAAGTAAACAATAAATAAATAAGTAATAATGATAAACAATTTGGTGTTAATATATATATATATATATATATCTTTGTATTAAAAATTATTTAATACTGATGTATAGTGACTTACCAAAATGATACAAATTACACTTCACCAGCTTAATCCAGTTCACATTGAAACAGTTGTTCAAGCAACTTGATAATATGAATATTTATTGTATTTTGGCACTTGTGTATAAAGTTAAAATCATAAATAATATTCAACGTTAAACTGGTAAACAATTAAAAGCATTTTATTTAGGCCTATCTATGGCCTTGAAAAAGTTGACGACTACATGTTTGGACGTTACAATGTCATCCTCATCGAAATATGTAGTTGTCAACTTTTTGAAGGCCATAGATAGGCCTAAATAAAATGTTTTTAATTGTTTACCAGTTTAACGTTGAATATTATTTATGATTTTAACTTTATACACAAGT
>NW_013667946.1:179454-188664 GCF_000517525.1 Limulus polyphemus
ACTTGTGTATAAAGTTAAAATCATAAATAATATTCAACGTTAAACTGGTAAACAATTAAAAACATTTTATTTAGGCCTATCTATGGCCTTCAAAAAGTTGACAACTACATATTTCGATGAGGATGACATTGTAACGTCCAAACATGTAGTTGTCAACTTTTTGAAGGCCATAGATAGGCCTAAATAAAATGCTTTTAATTGTGTACCAGTTTAACGTTGAATATTATTTATGATTTTAAATATGAATAGTGTCTCAACCACTACTAAGTTATATCACAACTGCAATGGAGAACCTTGATATGGAAAAAGGCCTTGCTGGTGCTGGATGTAGCAGGTTTAGTGAGGTTAATGTATTATTATTATTAAACTCTTAAACTTTCACTTGGAAGTTATTTTATTAATACTGCTGTAGTTGTCCATGTTGCTTTTCTATTGTAACATAACTTGCACAGAACGGTGACAATTTACACCAATTCTATGAAGATTTCTGTCACCCAACCCGGTAGAAATGTCCTCTGACTTTTTTTTCTTAACACCTAAGTGTCCAGCTGTTGGAAGGTTGTGGAAATAACAGAGTGCCTTGGAATGTAGAGACTGGAAGAATCAACTTAGTTGAAATTTCTATTGTCCTTTCGATTTTGGACATAACAGACTGTCATGTACCCAGTATATCTTTGTCTTTAAGCTATACGGAGCTACTGTCTGACGTGTTGGTTGCTCTGCTCTATTTCTGGTCCACTGAATAATTGACTTAGGGTTTGTAACTTTTGCCTGAAAATCTTTCAATTGATTTTAAACCTTATTAGTTATTTTTCATCTGTCAATGTTTCAACTTGAATTCTGCTCTGTTGCACTTTAGGTTGGTTACATTGATTATCTTTGCTTTCCCCTTCTTCACAGCGTTTATATTTTTTGGTAAAACGAAGTCTTCAAGATAATACACCAGTATTTTCATGGTTTCATCAGGAATGATGCATGTAAATTAAAGTTGTACTCCTGAAGTTTCTGGAGCCATTTTACTATTTCCTCTACTGGTTTGTGGAAATTCATCAGCCACTTTAATACTGCATGTTCTGTCCAGAGTGTAAACTTTTGTTTCCTATAGGTAGTATGGAAACGTTTCAAGGCTCAAATGACACTTGGTAGGTTTTCCGAGTTGTGCACTAACTTTCTTCTCCAGTATGAATTGCCTTGCTAAAACAGGCACTTACATGTGCCTTACCATGTTGCACTTGTGATAACACTACAAATCACTGGCATCTGTATCTACTATAACTAGATCTTAAAGAGTTTGGGCTAATACTGGGTTAGTGGTGAGCTATTTCTTCAGTTTGTTGAATGATTGTTCACAATCAGCAATCTAGAAAACTTGCTTAATTTTTATTATGTTTGTTTAGAGAATAAGCTGTTAGAGAATATTTTACAAATGGTGATAGTAAGAGTACTGTCCAAAAAGTCCTCTAACATCATGAAAGTTCTGTGGGGTTGACTAATTCTGAACAGATTCAGTCATGATTATGTGTGTGTGGACATCCTCTCTCCATTGACTGTGTCTCTCAAGAAACTCTTCTTTAGATGGAACAATTCACTTTTCTTGGGATTCAGCTTTTTGCCCATCATTAAAAGTCTTCATGCGTATGTCAACCAAGTAGATGGGTAAGACATTCCAGAGTAGTCTGTAGAGGACACTCCATTAGCTATTGAAATGTAGATAATGCTTTACATACATCAAATTATATTACAATGAAGCGCTACAACCTGTATCCTAAAGAAAAAAGGTTTTTCCTCTACTTAATGAACTTGCATTTTCTAGTATCCACTCCAATGTTGTAAACCACTTTGACCAGAATAAAGCCTCCAAAATACAAGTCTATCCTTCTTCACAAGTACCGTAAGTGGTGTACAAGAATAGTTTTTGTTTCTATTACTCCTTTTATGGCTTTTATTTCCTTGAAAGCCTCAGCCTGTTTTGCAACCAGGAGTCATTTGGCCATTGTCATATAAGAGCTGCATTTCCAATATCAATCTTATGAGATATGTTATTAGTCTAGAGTAAGCCATGAGGTCCAATCAAGAAGGTACTTTGGTATGAACAAAGCATGTAATCTATAGCATTGGTCAGTTTTGAGACCTCCACTGTTCCTGTAAATAAGGTGGTAAGCTCCGTTTTACAAATATTTTGTATCAGAGTTCTTACATTTTGTCTTAAATGTGACTGTTTTTGATGTAGAAAACTGTTTTTACAGTTTCAAGTCTTAAAATATTTGTCCAGAATTGACTTAGGTTTGTTTTTGTGTGTGTGTGTGTATATATATATATGTTTATTCATGGCCCTAATGATGACGTCCTTCTTATTTAGATCCATAAGTATTTTACCAAACAATAATCCACCAGGACAAGCTAGAAAATCTCATTCTACTCTGTCCCTTTCACTAGATGTAAATTTGTTTGTAATAAGTCCTGGTATGAATATTACACTTCTTGGTAGCACAGTAATTATACTTAATGTAACTAGAAGTTCCATCTCGGGTGCTGTAATGATTATGTAGTACAAAGGGATTTCCCGGTCGCACTCTGTAAAACTGTTTAAAGCAAGTTTAACCTTACATAATCTATTTCCAATATGTACTGTTCTTGGTGTCAATTTTTCACACATCATGTGGTGTAGAGAAGTTTCCCACAGTGAGAGTAACTTAATTTTCTTATTGCTGGAATTTATGTCTACTTGCTGTGTGCATCAAGCCATCTTCTTCATCCCTGGAAGCAATTTCCCATCTTTCATTACCAGATCGTGTTGAGTAATTTGTAGCTTTAAAATTAGTATTAATCAACTGTACTGTACCTGATGATGCTTTTACTGGCGAAACCATAGTCGTGAATAAATTATGTATTTGTAAAACGTACAATTGTCTTGTTTTTCTTCAATCCTGTAATCAAGAAATTCTGTGTACTTTCGCATTGATATTTTGTTTGTAATACAAAACTTTGCAAAGAATAGACTTGAGAAAAAATAAAGCTTCAGACAAATAAGATTTATAAGATGGCTAGCAATACTTGAAAATTGTTCTGGCTCTTGGCTGGTAGATTGTTGTTAAGGCTGGTCCTTTTAAATGGGCAATAAGACGAGAGACTTGTTACACTACCCTGTTTATTCACTTAAGAAATTATTTCAAATTGAATCTGTATGCTTCCTGCGGTATTGTTCCATCATAAACTGAAATGTCCATCTAAATTTTGGAATTGGATTAGGTAGTAATATAACTGGAGTAGTCCGGGAAGGTTCTGTACTCAAAGGTGACACAGCAGTACTAGTTTCATGTGTGGGTTAGATGGGTTCTCCTGTTTCATTTTTCATACTTAGGATTCACTTTGTCGTGCAGATGCAGAGAGGTGTGTAACTGGTTTAATCCTTGTATTTACAAATTCATTTTCCAGACGTTTTATTCTGTCACTGATTATCTTCTCTACCTCACTGATTTTATTATAGTATTTATACTTCATAGATGTATTTTTGTACTTCTTCAAATTTGTTATCATGATCCTGTACATCTCCAATAATTTCTTCCATTAAATTTATTGTTTTTAATTATTCTTTTTCTTATAATTCTACTCTTAAAATCATATCTATTACCTTTTAATTTTCTTTTCATTTTTTTTTTTTACAATTTAGTTCTTTATCTTCTTTTAATTTCTATCTCTTCCTGCTTGTTCTTCTTTTCACTGTTTCATCATTTTCAGCCAATGTTCAATCTCACTTTGAGCAGGTGTCGTCGTCAAGTCTAAGCTCAGTCTGTATTCTATTTTATTTCCGCCAAAATAATCCCGATTCTGACACCAATGTTGTAATAGTTTCTTTCTTTGGGCAAGTTCTTTCATACTGTTCAATAAAAATAATGCAAAGTCCAATGCATTTGAAAAGGGGGAAACATGTTATTTCTACCACATGTGACGCGAAGATAGATCTAACTCACAAATAAAACTCAACAGTCATTTGTTAAATTTTCTCTCATATGTGCGGATCAGACTTAAAACTGGCAGACTAACGGACTCAATATCTAACTGACGTTTTTATAGTGTTAAAATATTTCTTTCTGAAATCTCAAGGCAATTCTAGATGTCACTTTAAATCTAGACACTCGTAAGAATTCTAGGCGTTACACATAACCAGTAGGTCATACGAAATTTCCCTGTAGCAAACAATGCAATTGTTTTTGGTTTTGCGAAAAGCTACTCAAGGGCTATATCTACACTATACATACCTAATTTTGAACTGACAGACTGGAAAGAGAATGCAGTTAATCAACACCCGTGGGCTACTCATTTTTTTCAGATCGAATAGTGGGACTTGATCGTCACTCTTATAACGCGGCCACGACCAAGGCCGGATTAAGGGGGAGTAAACGAATGCAATTGCCCAGAATCGAAAAAAATAATCAATTTTTGTTTGTATTATTGGAAAACAAATGCTTGCAACTGTGTTACTATGACAATATAAATTTTATTCGTTTTATATAAACATATTTGTAATTTTTCATTAACGTGTTCATACAGCTAATTCTTTCGTAAATACTTGCTTGGTGATTTAACAATAAAATTCTTTGTTATTATATTTATTCTAAAAATTGAAATTAGTATTATGTATATTATCTACACGTCGTTTGTGTCTGTATTGCTCAAATTGTTGTTAATGCATAGTATTTAATTATTTATTTTAATGGCCACCTACAAAATTTGCCCCGGGCCCCAAATTCCTTTAATCGACGGTCCCAAAGTGCGGAGTACAGTTGTTTGTTATCAGGCCGAGTTTGTTCCTCAAAACTACAAAACGTCTAAATTAAAACATTAGAACATGAATCACAACACTTCATTTAGGGATAAGTTGATTGAAAATGATGGGAAGCATATTAATTATTCGAGTAACACTTCTCGAAACACTGTTCTACATTGAAACTTTTCTGAGTAAAACTAATGATTTTCAGTGTTCCTTTGGTAAAATTTAATTCCCTTATAACAAATAGTTTCTAAATATAGTTTTCTTTCTAATTCTCCTGTATATACAATAAATGAAATGGACAACTTTGAATAAATATATATTTCATTCTAAATAAAAATCCATTAAGAAAACATGATGAAACAATGATACAAAATATCTTGGAAGACCTATTTTATAGCTTAATACAATATAGAACAATACGTATAAAATGATTGGAGTAGAATGAACGTTTGTTACAATAAACTTTTAATGTAATTTATTTGTTCGGAACAGTCAAGTTGCACTGGTACATATTCTTTTTTGTATGACCTGTAATCGATATTTTTCTGCTTCTTTGTGGACTTCAAGTTTGGTTGTTTTTTCTAGCTGTTTTCTTATACTGAAAGATAAAATTCACGCAGCTTAAATTCTGTTTGATTAGAATAACATTTTATAGAAAATAAAATTTCATTCACCAGTTTATTCAGCGTTAGTGTAATATGGCATGTAAAGTAATAAAAAAAGCTAACTGGTGGAAAGGTATTATTATTATACAATTAACAGTTGTACGTAGCCTCATGTTCAAACATTACTTTAAAATGGGTTGTTTTTATTAATAAAGGTTAAACAATTATATTCAATTTCACATGTATGAACTAATTTTAAAATGATAGCTTTATTGATAAACTAAATAGTTTTAGGTACTTTTATTTTATAAAATACTTTAGAAAGGGTTGCTTAGAAACCATTGAAATAACACAGACAATAAAAATACGAAAAATATAAAATGTTGCTACATAAAACTATTTAACCTTTATTTATAAAGATAGTAAATAATAAGATATTCTTTTATAGTTTTAAGTTTAAGAAATAATTTAAAAACTATTACTAATAAATGCAAACTAATTTTATGTATTCCTGGTTGTTCAAAAATTTTAAAAGTTAAAAGCTAAGTGATCTGTATATATATATATTCTAATATTTATAAAATCACTTGAAAATAATTGTTTTTTTTTAAATATTGAAGGTCAAGTAAATAATATTTAAATAGTTAGGGAGAAAGTCTTAGTGTATAAAATACCTTTAAGTGTTGGTTTTATTAATAAACGCTAAATTACTGGTCCGGCAGTCGAATGTAATAAACTGGATAAAATTATTGGTCAATCAAAAATGTAATGGCTAATTCAGATTTGCTACACCATATGCTACACAAGTAACAAGTTTAGATTTATCTTGTATATAAAGTAAGATCGAAACTAAATTTTAATATGAAATTGGTTCGGTATAGAGATTTGGTTTTAGAGTAAGAATGGGATATGTAAATTAATAAGGAGATCAAATGGCCAAAGACAATAAGCATGAAATGTAGCACCTGTTGTTACTCTTTGAAAATCTTAAATTAACAGAATACATGTAAGTGTTACAATAGTTCAACAGTTTGTGGAAACAAAAATGCCAGCTCTGTTACATTCTAATACGAAGACATGTAATTAACTTTAGAGTTGTAGTTTTAAAGGATTGGAATTCATATCGCTAGACGCTCGAGACACTCTGCTGGACATAAAGTTTGTCCGTTATACTTCACCCGTTGGACAGATATTTCTTTTCTCGTCGTTCGTTCTGTTGCTAGAAAAACTATGCAAGTTCACGAAACTTCTGAACCAACGAATAATGGAATTGGCCGTCACATTATAATGCCTCCCCGGCTGAAAGGGCTAGTATTTTTGAAGACGGAGATTCGAACCCGCGACCCAAAGATTGCAAGTCCACGAGACAATAAAGAATAGAGTTCATATTAAAACTAGAAAATTCAAAAGTTCTGTTTTGTTTTTGTTTTTTTTAATTTCGAGCAAAGCTACTCGGGAGGCTATTTGCGCTAGCCGTCCCTAATTTAGCAGTGATAGACTAAAGGGAAGGCAGCTAGTCAACACCACCTACCGCTAACTATTGGGCTACTCTTTTACCAACGAATAGTGGGATTGAAACACATTTTACACTGAGCGTGGCCTTAAAAGTTAATCTGCCTGGACTGGGATTCTGAGGATTCGTGGTTTGGGAGCCAATGCCACAAAAGATGTTAGCACATTGAGGCCATGGTCAGATCTCATGATTCAGTCAGTCAATAATAATCAAATCTCGGCAGTGAGTGCTGTTGACTAACTGCCTCTTTCAGTTCAAAATCATGGAGAGCTAAGCGCAGATATCCTTGTTTTTCACCCTGCTCAAAATCTCTAAACAACAACACATTTCTCCATATTTTGCTAAATGTTAATCACAACTAGATACCTGTAATGTTTGTAATATTGTAACTTGTTTTATCACTGCGCAGACTCTTTTTTTGGATAATGTTTACTCGTAGGCCTAACTTTACAAACAACACTTCAACAGAAACTACAAAACTAATTTGTGACTATCTTGCTTATAAGTTAACTCTCAGAATTTCTTCGCTAATTGAACAATAACAAACTCAATGACGAACTGAATCATAGACGCAGTAACTCTCACCCGCTAACAGGCACTGAAATGAATCACTCAATGATGACTCATTAGTATTTATAACGTACTCTCATTTTTATACAGTACATAAAACTTTTAACTCCTTAACTTTCATGAAATTTCCAGATATTGCATCATCATGACGTAATAATATGCTCCCTCTATCAAACAAACTTTCAAATTAAATTATTAAAGCATAATTTGCAAAAGTAGATTACTTACGTTATGAAAAACAAGCATCTGTAGACAAAATGAAAAGATGTTTCCACGGTATTTAACTTACCCTCCGTGATTGTTTTATATTTAACCAAATTCTGCGGCTTGTTTGTTAATACATGAATTGAAACAAACTGTAAGAAGTCTGTAAAATATCTATTCAAATTTTTCATTATATTGCAAATCAGAACGAACGTTTCAAGTTCGTAAACAAACGTGTCCACAAACGTTACCTACTAAAATTATATTTTGTACGTTATTTTTTACTCGTTCTTTCTCTTTACATACATACAAACACCTCTACAAATGGGGCCCGGCATGGCCAGGTGGTTAGGGCGCTCGACTCACAATCTGAGGGTCGCGGGTTCGAATCCCCGTCACACCAAACATGCTCGCCCTTTCAGCCATGGGGGCGTTATAATGTGACGGTCAATCCCACTATTCGTTGGTAAAAGAGTAGCCCAAGAGTTGGCGGTGGGTGGTGATGACTAGCTGGCTTCTCTCTAGTCTTACAGTGCTAAATTAGGGACGGCTAGCGCAGATATCCCTCGTGTAGCTTTGCGCGAAATTCAAAACAATCAATCAACTCTACAAATGAGTTAGCAGCTAAATTATTTCGAGAGATGTCTATACAAAGAAAAATGAAATAAACGTAAAGAATATACAAGTTGTCAATCTCACTTTTTCTCGTTTTGGACACACATTTTTTTTGGTTAAACTATGTAAATATTTTATTATTTTTTCTTTAGCTGTCCTCATTTATTATTCAGAATATTTCTGAGATGCGCATATGACTAAAGCAAGGCAAACCGTGCGTGTGTGCGAAAACTCTCGCAAGCAAACGTTGAATTTGTAAGATAAATGGTCGTAATCGATCGTTCGGTACACTGGATTACGAAGTCATGTTCTCCTTATTTTCGGCATAACCAGTTTTAGTTATCATTTAACAAAGTGCTCATTTTTTATCTTTTAAGCCTGTCTCTCTCTCTCTCTCTCTGTATATACGTGAATATCAAAGCAGCGAAGCAAATTGTTTAAGCTATACCATCTTTGAATACCCATCCAAGACAAACTGAACATAAAATTACTAATACATCGAAGTTAGTTGCTGTTTGATGTTAGCTCATACGATATTAACCTCGACCCCCAGTGGCTCAGCGGTAAGTCTGAGGGCTTCTAATGCTAAAAGTCGAGTTTCGAGCAAAGAAAGTCCATTCTGTAGCTTTGCGCTGAGAAGCGAACAAGCGTATGATATTATTATAACCATCTGAATTTTATCATAGACACACCGAAATAAATAAAAAACACGAAGAAAGTACACAAGGGAAGTTTATATCATGAATATAAGTCACTGAGTAGTAGTAGTACAAAACACAAAATATACAAGGAGTCTTTTTAAACGTTATATAAGTCACTAAGTGACAATCTTTACTAGTAGTTCAAAATACAAAACATACAAGAAGAGTTTTCTTAAACCCTATATAAGTCACTGAGTAGTAGTAGTACAAAACACAAAATATACAAGG
>NW_013667947.1:0-17811 GCF_000517525.1 Limulus polyphemus
ATAAATTAGATTGTGTATACGTTTAGCATGGAAGAAGCTGATGGATGTTACACATTTGGCTTCTTATTGTTGCCTTATTAGCAGAGTATATTGCCCGCCTTCATGTTAATTGTTACATAAGTTAGATTGTGTATACGTTTAGCATGGAAGAAGCTGATGGATGTTACACATTTGGCTTCTTATTGTTGCCTTATTAGCAGAATATATTGCCCACCTTCATGGTAATTGTTACGTAAATTAGATTGTGTATACGTTTTGCATGGAAGAAGCTGATGGATGTTACGCATTTGGCTTCTTATTGTTGCCTTATTAGCAGAGTATATTGCCCACCTTTATGTTAATTGTTACATAAAGTAGATTGTATATACGTTTAGCATGGAAGAAGCTGATGGATCTTACACATTTGGCTTCTTATTGTTGCCTTATTAGCAGAGTATATTGCCCACCTTCATGTTAATTGTTACGTAAAGTAGATTGTGTATACGTTTAGCATAGGAGAAGCTGATGGATCTTACACATTTGGCTTCTTATTGAATTACTTGCGTCACTACACTTTGTACAGAGGGATCTTCTGGTGTTATGAAGTCTTACAACGCTAAAATCTAGGGTTCGATTCCCTGAGGTGGACTCAGCAGATAGCCAAAAACGGTTTTGTTATAAAAAATACAAGCAAACATACCTTCTGTTTGCTTGTTGTTACGCGCAAAACTACGCAGTGGGTTATCTGCGCTGTGCCCACCACGGGTATCGGCCCCGGTTTTTAGCGGTGTAAGACTTGAGACATACAGCTGAGCTAGTGAGGTGGAGGGGGATTTGCTTTTCTGACATGACCTTTTTTTTTAACGTATTTCACTTATAGCTAAACTAATTCGTGATTTCGAGTACTAAGATATTATTAGAAGTTGTTAGAACTACATAATACGCAGTGGAAAATGAGAAGATATTAATTCCCGTTCTGACAATGTAACTTGTATATTTTAAGCTGATGTAATGACATAAACATTTCTAACTTTTTCATTCTGTTTTATTCTAAATAAACAGGTTTGACTTTATTCACCTTTAGTGTCGCCAGCACCGTTTGTTAAAACCAACCTAAAAACAACCAAACACATAAAAAGTTACATTTGTCATCAAGAAAATTTAAATACCAAGAATCAGACTCCACCACGAGCTTCTAGGCCTATTTCAACAGCTAGGGCCTAACATGGTCTGGTGGTTAGGGCGCTCGAACTGCTATCACCGAATATATTCGCCCTTTCAGCTGTGGGGGCGTTATAATGGTACGGTCAATACCACTATTCGTTAATAAAAGAATATCCCAAGAATTGGCGGTAGGCAGTGTTGACTAGCTGCCTTCCCTCAAGTATATCACTGCTAAAGTAGGGACGGTTAACGCAGATAGCCCTCGTGTAGTTTTCGCGAAATTCAAACCAAATTGTAATAGGTAATATAAATCATAAATGCACAGAACAAAAAATAATTTCTTTTCTACAGAATTAGGAATCTCTCTTTCTCCAGTAAAATAGTAGAATACTTTCCCTGTGCAAAACCTTCATTCAACTGGTCTGCGTATTAGGTCTTCTCATGAGATTAATATCATGGTAATTAGTGAAACACGTTTCAAACGTTCAATTAACTTGTATTTTTTCCTGTTGAGGTCATAGTTACTCGTGTATTAGGAAGAACGACGCAACTTTAGTTATCAGAATCTTTTTTTTAATCAAAACGTAACAGTTTTATATTCGTACAGTTAATATACTTATTCATTTATTTACTTACTATACAGATTCTACTGTAAGCTGGGATGGCGCTCGTGGATTAATTTTAGGTTTTAATAAGGGAGATTGTTGCTTTAAACCTAACCATTGGAATGACATTTCTCACAGCTATTTATTTAACGTCAGAGCAGCCATCAATTAATCAACCAAGAATTTCCACACAATACGTGACAATGAGGTGTAAAAGAACGAATTAAGCCCTCCCATCCTCCACCCTTTCTTTTCTACCCTGTTTCATCCGTTAGGTTCCTCTTTGATTAATGGCATACGTTCATGAACTCTAACCCATATTCAGTGTTACTTGAAAGTGGAATACATATGGATGGTGTAGCGTGCCATGTATACTTAGAAAATTTACTTTCCAAAAAACTTTTCAAGGACATTTATTGAGTGTGACAGGTGTTTATTTTGTCGTTCTATAAGATAAATGGAAGTTTTTATTTCTGACTGCATGGTAGTCTAAATATGTCAGATATTTGTATAGAATAAGACACAGAAAATATGTTTACACCACGTGAGAAACATGTTTAATAGCAAAGCTTTCACCAAGTCTCAAGAAGAGGATCGAGAGGACAATCTAGTGTTGTAAACACGTTTTCTGTGTTCTATTATGGTTCTTTCCCACGTTATATCTCAATGATAAGTTGTGCATGATGTGATAAAACTTAATAAAACCTTCCTTTAAACTCAAGGACGATGGAAATGTTGTTATACTTTGTTTGTTTTTGTCTTTTATCGAAAACAAAAAAAAGTGACTTCGCTTTTAATTATTCCACTCAGTAACTCATAAATATACGGTCTGAAAATTTCTTTGTTTTGGTATTAAGCACAAAGCTAAATTATGGGCGATTTGTGTCATACCCACTGCAGGTTTCGAACTCAGAACTTGAGTATTCTAAACCCCAAGCTTATCGTTGAGGAGTGAGGAACAAACGGGTTTAAAATACGCTGGGATTTTATAAAGACAATTAAATCAATACTCGTTGCTGAACTGACAAATTAAAAGAAGTATTTCAGTGACAGACCCTGGCGTTTATATACACGCGGTACCTGAACAAATGGTAAAACAAAACGACTGGTTTTTATAATCGGTCAACATCCGTTTGGTGTTACAGATAACACGACATGATAATTCTAGGCCCCATACTACACGCCTTGTAACGACTGAAAGAGAGAAGTTCAGACTTAAAGTCCTTCTCCACCCCACATAAAGTACTTACCTAGCACCCTGTTACTTTCACTTTTTGCCACTATAGGGCACCTGGATGAACTCAACTAAGAAATGTTTTTTACTTCAATGACTTGTCATGGAATAATGAACTCGGAGTTACAATAACAGGATATTATATAGAAACACCCGTAGAGTTATTAACAGATCGTCAGGGAAATAATGGAATCAGAACTACAAAAAAGGGTGTTACATAGGAACATATATAAGAGGTATTAACAGATCGCCAGGGAAATAATGGAATCAGAGCTACATGAAAAAATGTGTTAAATAGGAACTTTTATAAGAGGTATTAACAGATCACCAGCGAAGTGATGAAATCAGAGCTACAACAAAGAAGTGTTACATAGGAACATATATAAGAGGTATTAACAGATCACCAGCGAAGTGATGAAATCAGAGCTACAACAAAGAAGTGTTACATAGGAACATATATAAGAGGTATTAACAGATCGCCAAGGAAATAATGGAATCAGAGTTACATGAAAAAAAGGTGTTAAGTAAGAACTTTTATAAGAAGTATTAACAGATCTCTAGGGAATTGATTAAATCAGAGCTATAAGAAAGAAGTGTATACATATATACGAAGAGAGAAAAATAAAACGACAGACAAGTGGACGGATTGGTTGATAGGTCGATATATATACATTTATATAGACATAAAAGAAGAGAGAAAGAGTTAAATAAACAGACGAATGAAAGGGTAGATTGATAGACAAAGACCGAAGGGCTAAATAGATGTATAGAATAATAGAGTAATTTTTGGAATATATCTTACAGAAAGCTTCATTATTGGTTTTGATTTGCTGAGACAAAATAACAAATAGAGATCAACATTAAACATACCAGTTGTGTAACGGTTGTGAACGTAATGACATTCTGGAAACTTGATATTCAACTTTCTTCCCTACACATCTAAGTCGTGGTCTAATTATTGTCAAACTCGTGCACAGGTCGACGGATTCTTTTGGTTCCGATGAAAAACACAGTTCGACACGGGATCACTTAGATATTAAGCATCTTTGTCATTATACTATTTTTTTATGTTGCTTTAGAGAAAATTATACCCTTCATTGACATCGCTACACTTATCAAATGGTCTTCCTAGAGCAGCCGAGAGGAATTGTCCGTTACCGTTTGTCACCGCTGTTGGATGACACACACACAATTCGAAACAATCGGCACACAGCTCGTAATGCACGTAATGACAGTCGATAAATATACCGGGATCTGGACTTCATAAGCGAACGTCTGAATAATTAATCATCTACGTCAACTCAAAATGGTTTTGCATTCACTATTTTATTTCGCCTTTTCGCATACTTGTATACTTTTCTTCCAGCCCATTAATGTTGCATTTGTTAATATTTTATTATTCTAAAGAATTTTCAATTACGCGTAAATATCAGGAACAAACGCCTATATAGTTATTTCTCGAAAATAACGGCTAAGATCAATTAACTTTCAGTTACACAGCTTTGCGTGTTTGGCAATAAAACTCTGTTTATCCGTCAAGCTAGAATTGCCATGATTGACTCAATTGAGTAGATTGTACCTATAATACAATGGAATGGAGTACAAATAATAAGCAAAAGTGTTTCAACGTTATTCTGATTGTTTCAAGGAACTTAATTGGCGCGAAATGATGATCCTAAGTTACTTTTATCTGTTTATCCAATGACTTAAAACTAGTGAAGACAGTTATTAATCTTCTTGTAGAATAATAATAAAACAGTTGTCTAAATTACTATTTACATATAGTACACTCTATATCTGTCGCTTTTTAAATAATTTATTCCTTTGTTGAATTTCGTGCAAAGCGATTTGAGGGCTATCTGCGTTAGCCGTCCCTTATTCAGAAGCGATAGACTAGAATGAAGGCAGATAGTCAACAACACCTACCGCCAACTCTTGGACTACTCTTTACCAACGAATAGTGAGATGGACTATCACATAATAACGCCCCCACGGCTGGAAAGGCTATCATGTTCGGTGACGGGATTCGAACCTGTAACCCACAGATTGCGAGTTGAGTGCTACAAGTACCAGGCCATTTCAGGTCCTATTTATATAGATCAAGATATATTTCCCTAGATTTAATCACAATGGTCATATTTTTTACCATCTCCATCTGTAGTATATGAACCGCCGGACGTACTGGTAAGACTAAATAATTTGATTAGATGAACTACCAACACCAGGCCCGGCATGGCCAGGTGGTTAGGGCGCTCGACTCGCAATCTGAGGCTCCCGGGTTCGAATCCCCGTCACACCAAACATGCTCGCCCTTTCAGCCGTTTGGGCGTTATAATGTGACGGTCAATTCGGTCTATTCGTTGGTAAAAGAGTAGCCCAAGAGTTGGCGGTGGGCGGTGATGACTAGCTGCCCTCCCTCTAGTCTTACACTGCTAAATTAGGGACGGCTAGTGCAGATAGCTCTCGTGTAGCTTTGCGTGAAATTCAAAAACAAAACAAACAAACCAACACCAAGTACTACTACTCACGGTGCTGTTAACTTTTCTTTACAATACTGGATAATTTGATTGGATAAAATACCAACACCAAGTACCACGGAGGGTGTTGTTGACTTTTCTTTAAAAAAGACTAGATAATTTGATTGGATGAAATACTAACACCAAGTACTAATCACGGTGCTGTTAACTTTTCTTTACAATACCGGATAATTTGATTGGATGAAATACCAACACCAAGTACCACTCAGGGTGTTGTTAACTTTTCTTTAAAAAGACTAGATAATTGATTGGATAAACGATCAATACCAATTGCCAATTACGGGTACTGTTAGCTTGTATTTAAAATGCTAGATAAGTTGATTGGATAAACGATCAATACCAATAACTGGCGCTCTAAACTTTTCCACAAAGAGCTGGATCATTTGGTCGGATGAACAGCAACACTAGTACTAGTTATGGCATTGTTTTTTTCGTTTTTATCCTCTTTACAATACTGGATGATTGGTTTGGATGAACTAATAACACCATTGTACCACTTACCGTTTCTGTTAAAGTTTCTTTAAAAACACTGGATAATTGGATTGGATAAACAATCAACACCAAGCACCAGGGCCCGCCATGGCCAGGTGGTTAGGGTACTTGACTCGCAATATGCAGATTGCCGGTTGGAATCCCCGTCCCACCAACCATGCTCGCCCATTAAGCTGTAGGGGAGGATGTTATAATGTGACAGTCAATCCCACTATTCGTTAGTAAAAGAGTTGGCGGTGCGTGGTGATGACTAGCTGCCTTCCCTCTAGTCTTTCACTGCTAAATTAGGGACGGCTTGCGCAGATAGATAGCCCTCGTGTAGCTTTGCGCGAAATTCAAATCAAGAACCAGTTTCCGGTGCTCTTAACTTTTTCTTGAGGAACTGGATCGTTTGATTGGATAAGCTAATATCTCCATTATACCACTTATCGGCGCTGTTAACTTCTTTAAAAACTAGAGCACAAGAAGCGATTCAAATTACCGACTTACTATTACGTTTTGCCAGTTACAATAATCGGTGTAAACTTTTCTGTTTGTTTCAGGATTTAATGCAAAGCTACACAAGGACTACTTGCACAAAGTCGTTCCTAATTTTGAACTTATAAACTAGAAGGAAGACTAGTTACCAGGAACCACCGCTAACTCTTAGGCTACTGTCATCTGACCAAGTAGTGGGATTTGGTTATCACTTTTATAACGCACCGACAGCCCGAAAGTGTCACCAAACACGAATTCCCAGTCAGGGCATACTGACCGCTAGTCCGTGCCCATCCACAGTGTAAAGAACTTTAAAAAGTTGGAAGAAATCACTCATTTTCTATGTAAAACAAGTATAGAGGGCATACATAAATAATTATAGATTTAATTGTAATATTGATAGTATTTTTGTCTAAGTTTTGTGTGTCAATAATATGTTATTAGTGACTCTGTAATCAACAAAGTAATGAACCTACAAGTAACTTGGTGCATAACTGGTTCATAAACATGTGTATAAGTAAATGTGGTCTATATTCCATCCATTTTTCTTGGGTTAAACACCTCAACACCTTAAAAATGTGTATAAGTAGATGGAGTCTATATGTCATCCATTTTTCTTGGGTTAAACACCTCAACACCTTAAAAATGTGTATAAGTAGATGGAGTCTATATGTCATCCATTTTTCTTGGGTTAAACACCTCAACACCTTAAAAATGTGTATAAGTAGATGGGGTCTATATGCCATCCATTTTTCTCGGGTTAAACACCTCAACATTTTAAAAATGTGTATAAGTAAATGGGGTCTATATTCCATCCATTTTTGCGAGTTAAACACCTCAACACCCTAAAAATGTGTATTAGTAGATGGAGTCTATATTATTCTAGAGTTAAATGCCTCAACACCTTTCAAATTGTGTATTTTATCAGCCGGTAGAGGTTTTTTTTTTATTCCACCCACATTTCTAGTGTTAAACACCCCAAAAACTTACAAAATGTGTATCTTGTTGACGTGTAAAAAATGTACGTGTACGATGAAGTATTCTTGCTCCACATAGTTAAATATTTTTTTTACACATTCCGTCGAAGTAGTAGAACCAGTGTGTATATATATACCAAGGTGTGACTTCTTAAGGCCCTTTTGTTTTATGCGCTAAATATTAAATGTGCCAAGAAGATGGATGCACCCTCTACGGGTGGTGTACCACGAATCTTTTGTATAGGAAGCAAACATGTAATTTAGCTCAAAAACGAACTTGCATCTTGCTGTGAAATGAATTAAAAATGCCTTGCGGTTTGAACTCCTACTAAACTTAACTCAATAATAAAAACTCTACTGGAGACGATAATCAAAATAACATCTACTGAGGGTTTATAAAACTTGATTTTTTTATACAAATAATTTATATTTGTTCACAATATAAAAGTGAAAGAAAAAAAAACCGTATCAATCAGTGACAACTATATATTAGTGCCGGAGAAATACACTTCTTTAAACTGTGGCCGGATTTCACTCGTAAGTAACGTTTTTCTGTGTGTTTTCTTATTACACCAGAAAACATAATAGAAGTATCAGTAACTACGTAATTTTTCCGAGTCAAATAAGAAAGGTATTGGAATTTCATTACTGGGCATGCGCGTGTTTGATGAAGAATTAATTTTAAATTGCATGATATAAAAGGGATTAGTATATCCTGAAACTTTTTTTTTATTGCTCTGATTCTCTTTGAGGTGAATGATCCTAAGGTCAGAGTTAGGACTTGAAACTGTCAACGTAGGAGAGTTTATCTTGAAAATTTTTTGTAGCTGGAGCCACTAATGTCGTTGTTTTTGTTTTATCGCAAAGCTTTCGGTTATCTGGGCTCTATCCGCCGCCCTCCCTGTTGCCTCAACGGTAAGTCTGATGGCTCATAACGTTAAAAATCGGCTTTCGATACTCGCGGTGGGCACAGCACAGATAGCCTATTGTGTAGCTTTGTGCTTAACAATAAACAAAATAAAAAAACTCTCCACCGCAGGGAATCGAACCCCGACCTTTAGTGTTGAAGTCCATAGATTTATTGTTGACTCAACAGGGAACCCGGGAGACGAATCACCCTCAGCAAGAAGTTTGTAATAATGTATAGATTTTTGGTATTGCAAGAAAATTGTTTCAGAATTGACGTTTTTAAAATGGGTGTAAAGCTGCAGTCATTCAGTCAAAAAACAATATTAAAAAACTCAATATACTTATTAAAAGACACGATATTCACTAAAAAGTGCACAACAATCTCTGAAATGCACACGATATATGTAGTAAAAAATGAACTGCACAGTATTCAGTAAAATGCACACGATATATGTAGTAAAAAATGAACTGCACAATATTCAGTAAAATGCACACAATCTAAGTAAAACTGCACAATATTCAGTAAAAGGCACACGATATATGTAGTAAAACTGCACAATATTCAGTAAAATGCACACAATATCAGTAAAACTGCACAATATTCAGTAACATGCACACGGTATATGCAGTAAAAGGCACACCATATCAATAAAACTGCACAATATTCAGTAAAATGCACACGATATCAGTAAAACTGCACAATATTCAGTAAAATTCACACGATATCAGTAAAAACTGCACAATAGTCAGTAAAATGCACACGATGTCAGTAAAACTTCACAATATTCAGTAAAAGGCACACGATATATGTAGTAAAAACTGCACAATATTCAGTAAAATGCACACAATATCAGTAAAACTGCACAATATTCAGTAAAATGCATACGATATCAGTAAAAACTGCACAATATTCAGTAAAATGACACGGTATATGCAGTAAAAGGCACATCATATCAATAAAAACTGCACACTATTCAGTAAAATGCACGCGATATTCTGTAAAATGCACACGATAGTCAATAAAAGAAACTCACGATATTCAGCAAACGTGCAATATCGCTTTAATACAATGAAGATCGAAGTTAGTTTCAGATTGTATATAGTTCATCGTGTTTCCTGTCTACCTGTAGTAAGTTATCAGACTCAGACCTCCCATAGTTCTACTTTCAGACCTACGTGAACTCACCAGATATCTCGCCAAAAATATTACCACAAAGTGTCCAGCGCACTGCCTATAGCTGAAGATCGATGTTTAATTTGCTTCCAGTCCCCTGCGGTCACCTATCAATGTTGACCACTAGATGGCTTCTTTTCCATCTCTGTCAGCTATATCGAAGCTTCAGGAAGAACGTCTAACTATTGGTAGTTGGGAAGGCAGTATATATTAAACAACTGCGTAAAAATAGGCTTAGTTGATGTCTTATTCTTTCTCTGATCCATCAAAAATTATACCATTGATTATTGTGTGAACTGGACCGCCTGGTGGTTGCTCGTCCAACCATTATTCGAGGTAGAAGTTATTTACAACCAAAATAAAGTGTATGATTAACGCGTATACTCAACTCTTCCGAAGCCTCATCTAGATTAAAGCTAAGCCTAATACATTAGCGTTTCCCATATAAAACATCAGTGCACTCAGAAGGATTTGGCTTATGTTTCATTCTCTTCATCCCTTAATTTGGTTTTTTTTTCCTACGAACTGATGAATTTCAATGTATCTTCCTAATGAAAGGAAAATATTTCAAGCACCAAAAGGTTCAGAACGGTTATATAAATAAAAGTGTAATTTTGCTACTGTTTAGTCCCTCCTCTCACGGTGGTTCAACGGTAAGCTTGATGAGTTATAATGCCAAAATGTAGGGTTTGACCCCCGCAGACGCTACAGAGAAGATACCCCATTGTGCATCTTTGCGTTAAAACAAACACATAAACGAAACAAGTGTTTAGATTAGTAAATACTGCTTCATTAACAAAGGATCGCTATACGTTTAAAATTTTTCATCTTTGTCGGTCTTTCTAATATTTCATTCTTACTACTTCTAAAAGACCTTTCTTGATCTCAAGATATTACACTTTGATATAAGAGATTTTAAATTCAGTCAGTTATCAAAGTACATTGAAATAATTGTGAACATCTGGATTTTATTCACGAACTCATCTTTAACATATTTGAACTGGAATCAACATTATTGCACATGTGTTAAACAGTCAATTCAAATGGTTAAAGTGTAGAAGAGAAAGGCAGTCAACCAGTAGCACCCATTGTCACAAGGACTATGTCTGGGTCTCTGAACCGACTAATGGGATTGATTGGTGCTTTTATAATGTGATCAGAACGAAGGAAACATTTGGACATCCGCAAAAGTACAAAGCTCAGACATTTGGTCATCCATAACAAGACAGAGTTCACACATTTTGCAATCCATAACAAGAAAGAGTTCTTACATTTGGCCATCCACAACAAGACAGAGTTCTTTCTTTGGTTATCCACAACAATACGGAATTCTTACATTTGGTCATCCATAACAAGACAGAGTTCACACATTTGTTCATTCATAACAAGACAGACTTCATACATTTCGCCATCCATAAAAAGACAGAGTTCTTACATTTGGCCATCCACAACAAGAAATAATTCTTACATTTTGCAATACACAAGAAGACAGAATTCATACATTTTGCCATCCATAACAACACGGAGTTCTTACATTTGACCATCCACAAAAAGACAGAGTTCTTACATTTGGACATACACAACAATACGGAATTCTTACATTTTTCAATACACAAGAAGACAGAATTCATACATTTGACCATCCATAACAATACGGAGTTCTTACACATGACCATCCACAAAAATACAGAGCTCTTACATTTGGTCATCCATAACAAGACAGAGTTCACACATTTGCCATCCATAACAAGACAGAGTTCTTACATTTCGCCATCCACAACAAGACAGAGTACTTACATTTAGCCATCCATAACAAGACTGAGTTCTTACACTTGTTCATACATAAAAAGACGGAGCTCTTACATTTCGGCATCCACAACAAGACTGAATTCTTCCACTTGGACATACACAACAATACGGAGTTCTTACATTTGGCCATCCATAACAAGACGAAGTTCTTACATTTCGCCATCCACAACAAGACAGAGTTCTTACATTTAGCCATCCATAACAAGACTGAGTTCTTACATTTGGCCATCCATAACAAGACAGAGGTCTTATCTTTGGCCATCCATAACAAGACAGAGGTCTTATATTTGGCCATCCACAACAGGACGAAGATCCTACATTTGGTCATTCACTTATTTAGTGAATGCACAAATACAAATAATATTATATTGTTATTGAAGAAAAGGAGGTGCGAAAATAAAAAAAATTAATCTCCTATTAAAATTTGGACATCGCTTAAATAGTTGTTTTAATTATCTGCATATCATACGGTGATATTCATATGTGTCTGTAAAGGTAATTTTTTAACGCCAATCAGAGAAAACAATAAGATTATTTCCAAGGCCGATAGCGTCAGGGAGGACTTACTTACTTAAAATCTCTTTATTTAATATAAAGATTCTTATGCGGTTAAGAAGTCATTGAATATACATGTTTCACTACTAAACTTTGTGAATTTTCTGGAAACTCTATTGAGGATAATACGAATGTATTTGAGCAAACATTTGAAGCTAAAATATCTTGGTAAAAAAAAAAAATTGACGCTATTTTGAGTTCACATATTCGAACACCAATAAGAACACATTACGTGACTACATTCGTTGCTGTTTCATGTCACGAGCATACCATCTGTTAGAACAGTAGTTTGACAGTTCTTATAAGAGTTGTAAGTTAATTTATCTTCAGTAATTGTTCCTCGGATAACAGAACTAGAAATGTGCTTAAGTTGGTAATATACGTATGTTTGATAGTTTTTAGAACGGGTAACAGGAAGGAATGATAAAATCTTTTTTCTTTGTTCTATGATAATTAGTCTCTTCAGTGGGGCGTCGGTTAGCCCTAGATTTTGGAACTGGTGACCCGGGTTCGAACTCAACAGATACTATAAAATATTTCCTGTACCTTAAGGCGTGGTAGATGTGTTAGAAGAGTGGCAGTCAATACCTTAGCGAGAACGAAGGGTTATAGGTAGCTGCTAACTGGTTGCCTTCCCCTTTGGTTAGTGGTTTAAAATTTTATCGTTTTGTTTTACCCGAATTAAAAGGACATTCAGCTTATAATAAAGCATTACTAGTTTATTAATTAACTCTCTCAGACGTTTTCGTATAATTTCGGTGTAAATTTAACTTCGAGGAGAAAAACAAAGCAAAAAAATAAAAGCAATAACAAACGTTTTTCTTTGCTTTTCTTTGCAATTGGAGCTATAAGTCCGAACGAAATCGCATTATTTGAAGTTCCTTGTTGAAAATTAATATGTTTATCCTAAGTATAAAACAACAACTCACATACGAAGTGGTATCAACATAAGCAGACTAAAAGCTTTTGACTAAAAAAAAGGCCAAACTGAATTTTCGCGTTGTAGATCAGTAGCGGAGAGCAACGTCCCGCTGGTTGAGTCGTGATGCATAACGTAGTTTAGACAAAAGTGCCGTTTTCGGATGGAATGGGATGAAAGGAACGGTAGTGGGAAAAGGTGGCATCGTGAATTGTGGGAATTGAACGGAGTAATTACAACACTGATTAAATATCCATTTATCATAAAGTGACATTAGCAGGTGCTTTCAGAGAGGAAGAAGAACTTTTGTGGCAGAGGGCGTCCTTCTTTTCTTTCTTTTTTTTAACTGCTGCAATACACGAAGTTATTGCAAACCACTTCTTCGTAATCAGCTATATACAAAGAATGATAAATTATCACGAAAGTAGGCTAGTTAATGGTTTGTTTCTCCGGGCGACCAAATAGCAAGAAAAAAAATGTTTTTGTCGCAGCTGGAGATGATAATTGTTGACGTGTTTTTTGGGGGCTGAGAGGTGAGAAATCTTATGCTGCAATCAGAAAGTTAACACCAGTTTCGTTTCATTCCCACCTAGGTTATCACGCGTCCTCTATGACCTTGTCAGTAATTGGCGAATGAGATTGTACTTTACATGGAGTTTTATACCAGGTCCGCGCCCAAGACGGTGATATGTGACTTATCATTGTCTCCTAGAATTTTTGGCGCATGATGGAACATGACTCACATGCGTGAAATGTATTCATGTTATTTGTTTTGGAAAAGATTCCGTTTCAGAAATTTGGTGACTGAAATATTTCTTACCAATTAAAAGAGAATTAGTTAATATCTATAGTTTTTTAAATCAATCGAATCAATATGATCAATATTTACGATACATTATGACATGATATGTGTGTTGGATTATTAGGTAGTTCTAATTAATATGAATTATTAGATATGCAAAGTAGTTGAAGTACTAACAACGAAACGTCATTGTTTGAACAAATCGCTTAGGGTTTGGGATATTATCCCAAACCACAAATAATATGGAATTAACATAATCACTCAAACACGAGATAATAACGACTTTGGCCCGTCAGTCTGACAATAAAAAAAGAGATTAATTTCGATTTGAATGTAGACAAGGATATTATGATTTCAATAATTTAAAAATTAACTAAGGTTTCGGTTTTAATAAAGGATACGTTAATTGTGGTTTTAATATAAGCGAGGCTACTATGGTTTCAGTAGTGGCAGATTAAGTATGGTCTGAATGGTGTAAATATTATGATTTTAACGAAGGGGGAGATTAATAGTTATTTTAATGGTAGGAACATCAAGCATGATTTTCAATGAGGAGAAGTTAATAAAGCTTCAATGGAGGAGACGTCGACAATGGTTTTTAATGAGGGAGGAGTTAAGTACGGTTTCAATGGAGGGCCAGTTAAAATAGTTTTACTGGTGGAAGACAAAGTATAGTTTCAGTGAGGATAGGTTAATAAGATTTCAGTAGAGTAAAGGTTGGCTATGGTTTTAATAGAAAAGAGAGACTGACAATGGTCGCAATACTGACAAGATTAACAATGTAGGAGTAGTTAACTGCAGTCTTATCAATGGAGGATTCGTTACTATAGTTTTATTAATGTAGGAGTGGTTAACTATATTTTTTACAATGGAGGGATAGTTAACTATAGTTTTAACAATAGATGAATAGTTAACTATATTTTTAACAATGGAGGGATAGTTAACTATAGTTTTAACAATAGATGAATAGTTAACTATAGTTTTAACAATGGAGAAGTGGTTCACTATAGTTTTAACAATGGAGAAGTGGTTAACTATACTTTTAACAATGGAGGAATAATTAACTATATTTTTAACAACGGAGGAGTGTTTAACTATAACTTTTAACAATGGAGGAGTAGTTAAATACAGTTTTAAGAATGGAGGAATAGTTAACTATAGTTTTAAGAATGGAGGAATAGTTAACTATAGTTTTAACAATGGAGAAGTGGTTAATAATATTTTTAAGAATGGGAAGTAGCTTTATCAATGGAAGAGTAGTTAACTATAGTTTTAACAATAGAGGACTAGTTAACTATAGTTTTAACAATGTAGGAGAGGTTAACTACAGTTTTAACAATGGAGGAATAGTTAACTATAGTTTTGACAATGGAGGAGTGGTTAATAATATTTTTAAGAATGGGAAGTAGCTTTATCAATGGAAGAGTAGTTAACTATAGTTTTAACAATGGAGGAATAGTTAACTATAGTTTTAACAATAGAGGAATAGTTAACTATAGTTTTAACAATGGAGAAGTGGTTCACTATAGTTATAACAATGGAGGAATAGTTAAATACACTTTTAACAATGGAGGAATAATTAACTATATTTTTAACAATGGAGGAGTGTTTAGCTATAATTTTTAACAATGGAGGAGTAGTTAAATACAGTTTTAAGAATGGTGGAATAGTTAACTATAGTTTTAACAATGGAGGAATAGTTAACTATAGTTTTAACAATGGAGAAGTGGTTAATAATATTTTTAAGAATGGGAAGTAGCTTTATCAATGGAAGAGTAGTTAACTATAGTTTTAACAATAGAGGAATAGTTAACTATAGTTTTAACAATGGAGGAATAGTTAACTATAGTTTTAACAATGGAGAAGTGGTTCACTATAGTTATAACAATGGAGGAATAGTAACTATACTTTTAACAATGGAGGAATAATCAACTATAGTTTTAACAATGGTGGTTTTAATAGATGGAAAACTAACATGTATTTCTAAGAAGAAGAGCTTTACTGAAGCCACATTCCATTATGAAGGTGCTATGATAATATGTATATATATATATGACTATAACTTATCCTGAATACGGTTTCCATCAGATAACGTATAACCGATGTACAGTTTGATGATTCACTGTCCTCTCGCTTAATGACGTGCTGACTTAGGTGCTAAGCCCGAGCTGGGACGTAACTAGGCTTCATTATGACGTATAATTAGTATTAGTTGTCCAAAGACCTGTTAAGCAGCTTGTCAGAATACCCCCCCCCCTCTCACACACACGCCCAAAACTTTTATACCACGTTAGTCTTCTTTGCCTGTCTGTTGAGTGTTTTAGGTAGTCTGTGATTTATGACTTGTGAACATGCCGTAACCAGCAGGGATGTAGGGGGCAAATCCGGATACTGCTATTCTACGGGAAGACGGCGTTAAGAATAAATCACGTGTAGGATACTTCATAAGAATTTGATATAGCAAAACCAAAACTTCCCTGGCACTCTGTCGTCGCACTATAGCCACCATCTTACTTTATAAAACTACCTCAGCATAGAATAGTTTCGAGTATTCATGCAACGACTACAGAACTGCTCGTGGATGACTTGCATTAATTAGGCGATGTTCCACAAAACCTTTTATGCCAAAATTTAACATAAAGAGTTTAATCTGGAATAACGACCACAAAAACAGTTTGTGGTGCATATCGTTTATTCATACCAATATAATTGCAGTCGCTAGGTGGAGTAAAGTATGAAACACAACAAAAAATCAGTAATTTTGTAAGTTACATTTTATGATATTTCAGAATAACTAAGAAGTTAGCTTTACTGTTCTTCCAGGTAGTCACGAGGTGTTTTTCTTTTTACATGAAAAAAAAATATTTCAATTCATTTTAATTCAGACTTTCACAGCATAACTCGTAGTTCCCATTTCTCACACTATTAATACTTTTGCATACGTAGTCTTATCTTATGAGAAACGAAAGCAGATCGTATAACTGTAATAAAGATTTACAACTTGTTCTGTACGAGTCAGATTATTTCGCAACGAAAAATATTATCATTTCATGGTTTATGTTCAACTGATAATGCAAGGGCGTTGGTAGAAATCTATAAAGAAAAGTGGGGGCGTTGGTAGAAATCTATAAAGAAAAGTGAGGGCGTCGGTAGAAATCCATAAATGAGGGTACTACTCTTGGAGTGAAAAGGAGGTGAGTAGCGAAGTTATATTTGTGGTTCCTGGAGCACGTTCCTTTTATACTTATCTCTGAAAATGGTGAATTTCGCTGGTATTTGAGGCTGTTTTGCAGCTTTTAAATATGCTTTATACAAATATGTGTGGGAAATTAGAAGGTCAGATTGCACCCTTTCCTACGCACGTGTAATGATCATGAAAGTATATTCGCTATACCTTTAATTTGTATTGAATTGCCCCCCCCCCCCCAGTGGCACAGCGGTATGTCTGCGGAATTACAACGCTAGAAATCGGGTTTCGATAGCCGTGGTTGGCAGAGAACAGGTAGCCCATTGTGTAGCTTTGTGTATAACTTCAAACAAACAAAAAATATTTAATTGTTTATTTACCTCAAAAGAGTTATTTTGTAAGAAAATAAAAGTTAAAGGATATTCTCCTGAATTTAAAAGTAAAAATGCATTTAACTCACTCTTCAGTCCAACAACTCACTAGGTGTTTAATATGAATATTGGCTTTAAAGAGATATGAAAGTCTTTACTGGAGAACGTTTCGGGCGGACCTTTCTACAAGTGTGTGAAAGTTTGTGTAATAATTATTTTCTGAGCCATGTAAGTATCTCTTCTTGTTTTTGTATTTCTAATCAACACACGTGATTCTGAATGTCTTTTTTTATATTTATCACCAAAGTTTCCTAATTAAAAATAAACCGGATAAGAGTGTATTGAAGCTTAATATTTGAAATAAATTAACACTTAATAATATGTTTTATATTTAGTTAAAAACATATAAAATTTTGTAGGAAAAACTTGTTAAAAAACAACAACAAAAAAATACATCAAGTTTTTGATAACTCGCCAAAAATCGACCTAAAATATGATTATTAGTTAAATCGCTGTCCAAGTTTTGGAGTTAAAAATGTAGAAACTTCTATTCTACTTCTTAGAAGTATCTAGACAAATTCCGAATGAAAGTACAGGTAAAGTGTTAGTCTTCTAGAGCA
>NW_013667947.1:18811-19565 GCF_000517525.1 Limulus polyphemus
CACCGTCCGTACATATTCCGACACATTTATTCCAATCAAGACCTTTTGTTTTGACATATAAATCAACAGTCTTAAAAATATCATCGCTAGTATTTCGACTGACTGGTTCACAGCACGACATATCTTCATGAGGTTCGGAGTTCCATATATAACGCACAAAAACAAGTAGCTGGCACAGAACTTGTACGTCAGTAGATTCATCTAGTTGTAAGGAGAAAATTGTACTTTCACGAACTCTTTGAATTAGCTGATTTTCTATCCATCGAGACATTTCATCGATCCTACGTGTGACCATGTTATTAGAAATAGGAATTGTTTCAATTTCTTGTTCACTCTTATCACCAAAGAAAACTTTAACTGTATCTTTTATAGCTGGAAGAACTAAAGTCTCTCCAATTGTATGTGGCTTACCAGCTTATCTCAAACTGATCAGGTAGGACACGTACAAAGATTTTTCATTAACTTTGGTGTAACATTGCATAACGCTCTGTCCTGTCTTCAACTTACTTAGCATCCTTTCAAAAAATTCGAGGGGTTTGTCTTTCAACTCGGGATGCTTCTTCTCAATATGGCGACGCAATTTGTTTGGGCGCATGCTCTCGTTTGCAAGTTGATCACAACAAATAATACATCGTGGTCGTGGATCTTCTTCATCTCCATTCCATGTAAATCCCATTTCTAAGTACTTGGAATCATACTTTCTCGCCACTTTTCTTCGTTTTGATTGACTTGGTTTTGATTGACCTGACTTTCC
>NW_013667947.1:20556-21491 GCF_000517525.1 Limulus polyphemus
CTTGCGACCCACCAGTGGGTCGCGACCCATAGTTTGCATAAACGCTGTTCTAGAGTATTCATGAGGTGTTTGTGTTATTTTTCACTTGATTTGTTCCTTCTCCGCTGAACTTTACTGGATTCTTGTGAGCACATCATGAATTAATGTTGTGAAAAGACCATGAAGTATGGTCGTGAAAACACCTAGAAGTATTGTTGTGAACACATCGTGAAGTAAGGTCGTGAAAACACCTAGAAGTACTGTTGTGAACACATCGTGAAGTAAGATCGTGAAAACACCTACAAGTACTGTTGTGAACACATCGTGAAGTAAGGTCGTGAAAACACCTAGAAGTACTGTTGTGAACACTTCGTGAAGTATGGTCGTGAAAACACCTAGAAGTACTGTTGTGAACACATCGTGAAGTATTGTTGTGAACACATCGTGAAGTAAGATCGTGAAAACACCTACAAGTACTGTTGTGAACACATCGTGAAGTAAGGTCGTGAAAACACCTAGAAGTACTGTTGTGAACACTTCGTGAAGTATGGTCGTGAAAACACCTAGAAATATTGTTGTAAACACTTCGTGAAGTATGGTCGTGAAAACACCTAGAAGTATTATTGCGAACACATCATGAAGTATATTTAAATATCATGAAGTATTGTTGTGAACAAATCATGAAGTATAGTTAAATACGATGAAGTATTGTTGTGAACACATCATGAAGTATAGTTAAAAACTATGAAGTATTGTTGTGAACACATCATGAAGTATAGTTAAAAACTATGAAGTATTGTCGTGAACACATCGTGTAGTATTGAAAGAATAAATAGAGTTGTTTAAACATTTGTTTAACAACAAGTAAATATTTAAACAACACTGTTTATTCATTTATGTACAAGCTGACCAGTGTCGGCTAACAATACAAAGAATTAAATTGTGGCGAAATGCTA
>NW_013667947.1:21782-48952 GCF_000517525.1 Limulus polyphemus
GGTGTCAAACATCATAAAACAATGTCGTGAACACACAATTAATTATTCGTGTGAAACATCATAAACAATGATGTCAACACACTATTAATTATTGGTGTCAAACATCATAAAACAATGTCGTGAACACACAATTAATTATTCGTGTGAAACATCATAAACAATGATGTGAACACACTATTAATTATTGGTGTCAAACATCATAAAACAATGTCGTGAACACACAATTAATTATTCGTGTGAAACATCATAAACAATGATGTGAACACACTATTGATTATTGGTGTGAAACATTATAAAACAATGTTGTGAACACACAATTAATTATTGTTGTGAAACATCATAAAACAATTGTTGTGAACACACACAATTAATTATTGTTGTGAAAAATCATAAAACAATTGTGAACACACAATTAATTATTGTTGTGAAACATCATAAAACAAGGTTGTGAACATATTATTAAGCAGTCTGTCAACATTTTTATAGTTATGCAAAAGATCTAGATAGGTGAGTTGAGTGTTGTATTGTTATTTAAACTCCATGAAAGAATAAAAAATATACAGAAAAATAGAAACTTGGGGTATTATGATAGCCTCATTTTAACTTAATGCTGTCTTTGAAGTGTCGAATGACTCAGACTGTCAAGCATACTTACATTCAGCAAACAGTAAAACTTAGGACAATAACAAAACAATGTACTTATTCAAAGCTAAATACTAATTTCAAGTACGTGCATAGCCAATTAATTCTGAAATTCGCAGCAAAAAATTGATTTATAAGCGAAGTGAGCGCTTGTTCGGTTGAGAGATATATTTGTTTAGGTTTTGGTTGAGTATTACCTTAAGCACATGTATTTAGTTTGGTAATATGTATACTATATTTGGTACTAGTGCACGTGTTTAACGTCATTAACTGTTTTCGTTTTCACAGAGAAAATTAAACCGAAAACATTGCCGTTAGGAAGCAATTTTTGAGTGGTCAGGCCATTGCCACAGCTAAACAATGTGATATACGATGTGTGAAAAACACACTACCGGCATACAAAGTTTCTGGGGGGATCATGTTTGAAAATTTAATGCTATAAGATTAAATCTTAAGCCATTTTAACTACAAATACTGCATACACACAACGTAATGTATTAAATTAAAAGAAGCAAGTTTTAATACATAAGTTGTAGCTATACATGCCATGAAAAAGTGGACTGGCCTTACCGCTTCATACGGTCCTGGAAAACATATAACACCTAATCATTAGGAGACTTAATTACAAACTTTTTAATGATAAATAATATTTCACGTGTACACGTAATTTAATAATGTATTCATCTCATATTCTAACAAACCAGTTAAATGTTTAGAAAAACACCAAATCTATTTTTTAATCAACTGAAACAGTGTAGTACCGAATTTCAATTTCGTTACAGAAAAAAAAACAGCGAGACAATTATATTGTAGAACATAAAACAGTAGTTATTTAGTAATTCATTTGTTAATCACTTTAAAAAACAACAACAGCAAACAATAGCCATAAATGCATCGTAAAAAACAACAAAAAAAGATAGAAAAACTTCAACGTATACTTTGAAGTAAAAGAGACCATGTCGCTCAGGTTATGTAAATAAAGAAGTTTCATGATGACTTTAAGACAATAAAGTGTGAATACTTATGATGACAAAACCTTGTCGAAACGTTATACATTTGTTACTACGTTAAAGTTTATGTGAAAAGAACTTTTATTATTCAGCAAGTCACGTGGATTCTCGAAGACGAGAACGCCCCTCTTTTCTAAAACGTATTTGGTCTTTTCAATCAGACCTAAAACCTTATGCAATGTCTGGAGTACACGCCCGAAGTTCAAGCACAGCCGTTCCCGATTTTAACTTATGACTTCAAGAAGATAACCCGTTAACAGAGCCCCCCCCCCCTCCTAAAAGGTTTCTCTTACCTGAATGGCTGGTTTGATTGCCAGTTCTGTTACACGCACAGACCTGAAAGTGCGGGTCTTTCAGCCTTCAGCCCGGTACAATAGACCCTAATATCACACCTCGCCTATTCCTGAAAATCGCGAGATTCATGTGATGAAAAAACTTTTTTTTTTCTGAAGGTCACATTGGTTTTTGTGGTTGTACCATCACATTGTGTCATTATAAGGCCTAATCAAATGTAACTTAGTAGAAATCCCAGAGGCCCGGCCTGGTCAGGTGGTTAGGGCGCTCTACTTGCAATCTGAGGTTCGAATCCCCGTCACACCGAAACATGCTCACACCGTGTCCAAGAAGAATTAAGAGGTGTGAGAAACACCATAGAAATCTACTAGTATAAATCGCGACTTGAGTATATTAAATAAATACAACATGAATCAAGCAATGAGTTTTATTGAAACAAAAATGACATTTCAAGGGGACAATTTACTGCAATAATAACGTTTTCGTTTATGCTGAATTTGACAAAGTTTTCAGTTTACTCTAAATTTGACAAAGTTTCCAGTTTAATCTAACGCTGACAACATTTAAGTTTTTCAGCTTACTTTGAATCTGACAGTATATTAATTTACTTTATTCACGATTTCAAATTTATCGTCTGTTATGTAAAATAGTTCTTGGTTGTTCGGATTCTTTGGTTTCTGAAACATAAACTCTATCATACAGAGACACCTGCTGAATAACTACAGTTTTGGCCAAAATGTTTGCATATTTTGTAACAAATCAGATCATTATTATTAAGATGAAATACAAATACACTTAGCGTTGTCAAACTGAGAAATGCATGTTGTATTAAACATCTACATACGTAATTTCTATAATGAGATTCTATGGACATCATGAACGATTTATTAGAACAATAAACAATTTTATCAGACACCTGTAGAAAGATGTGTAATTCAGCATTTCATCTATCACAACAAAACATATATAATGACAAAATATAACATCAAATTATTATAAATAGTGTCTGTAACCTTATACCAGTTAACATTAAATATTCGGTACTTGGTTGGTCCTCCTTGTACTCTGATAACTCGACAAGGCGACGTGGTATGCTGTCATTGAGGTTATTGATGTAATCTACCGTGATTTTATGCCAACTTGTCACTAGAAGTCGCTGCAACTTAGCTACAGTAGCTGATTTAGAGTCGTAGTTAGCAATTTTCCGGCTCAGTTCAGCTCAACAGGTCTCAATGGGATTACAATCTGGAGACTTTGCTGGCCATGGCAATCTTGTAACGTCCTCCTGTTCGAGATAATCCTGTACAATATCTGCACTGTGGGAAGTGGCATTGTTATCCTGAAACACAGAGTTATTGTCAAACCTTGCCCTGCATATGGCAGAAATATCGTCTCCTATAGGAAACGCCATTGATGTTTTCCTGGAGGATATGAAGAGCAGTTTTTCCATCATGATGAATAGCTGCCAAAACATGTACTACACCACCTCCTGTGGGAAAGGCAGTCTTCCCTCATGTGTTCTCCAGGAATCCTACCATCAGCTTTAACGAGCCGAAAACAGGACTCATCTGAAAAGATCACATGTCACTGTAAGTTGGCATGCTGTTTTGCTCAAGTAACACGGTGACTGCGGAGAATTCTGGTTAATATCCATTTGCAGATAGCCCTTATGGCAAAAAACAACAACAATACATTTCTTGGTTATTCTCCAATTCATTGATCTTCTGGATATCCTGTTCATGCCATTCCTTTCGTAAAGTGTTGCAAGACTTCTTTCGACCTTGACATGTTAACTTGATTAAAACACTGTAGTCTCGAACTGTAGTTTTTGATCGTCTACTAGTAGACATTCCTGTAACAACGTTTCCTGTAGTCCGATGACGTTTAAGGTTTCTGGATACAGTACACTGGGGGTACCCTACTGTCTTGGCAATGTCCGTTTGCTTCATACCATTTCTGGCACGTGACAAGACATGACTGAACACTCATGTTTGTCCGATTATACGCTACCTTATCTGTTACTACTCAGACATTTCCTCAATAACTACTCATAGCATTTGGACAATAACATCGATATAGAACAGTATCCAAACATTTTGGTCAGAACTGTAAGATTGAATTACTTTCTATTCGCGCCTGTTTTCAGTTTTCTATATAGTTTTCCATCTCAAACACTAAATACTTTTGGGAAGTAATCTTTCACAAACACTGAAGATAATGTTACACTTTTCGTCACGATGATTAAACACTAGAGCAGCACTTTAACACGACACACGTGTTAGTTAAAAATCTTGGATTAAACACTACGACACATATGCTAGCTAAAAGTATTGTATTAAACACTAGAACAACAATTTAATACGACACACATGTTAGTTAAAAGTATTGTATTAATCACTAGAAAAACACTTTAGTACAGCAATGCTAGTTAAAAGTTCTGGATTAAACAGTAGATCAGCACTTTAGTATGACATGAATGTGAGTTAAAAGTATTGTATTGAACACAAGAAGGACACTTTAGTACGACATACATGTTAGTTAAAAGTATTGTGTTAATTACTAGAAGAACACTTTAATACAACAATGCTAGTTAAATGTCCTGGGTTAAACACTAGAACAACACTTTAGTACGACATACACATGTTAGTTAAGTCATGGATTAAACACTAGAACAACACTTTAGTATGACACACATATTAGTTAAAACTCTTGTATTAATCACTTGAAGAACACTTTAGTATGAACACATGCTAGTTAAATGTCCTGGAGTAAACACTTTAGCACGACACAAATGCTAGTTAGAAGTTCTAGTTTAAACACTAGAACAACACATTAGTACGACACATATGCTAGTTAAAAGTCGTGTTTTAAACACTATAATAACACTTTAGTACGACATACACGATAGTTAAAAGTCTTGTATTAATCACTAGAAGAATACTTTAGTACAACATACATGTTAGTTAAAATATTGCATTAAACACTAGAAAAACACTTTAGTACGAAATACATGCCAGTTAAAACTCGTGTAGTAATGACTAGAAGAACACTTTAGTACGACACACATGTTAGTTAAAAGTCCTGGACTAAACACGGTAAGAACACCGTAATACGACACACATGTTAGTTAAAAATATTGTATTAATCATTAGAACAACCCTTTATTACGAAACACATGCCAGTTAAAAGACGTGTATTAATCACTTGAAGAACATTTTTGTACGACACACATGCTAATTAAAAGTCCTACTCTAAACAATGAAACAACATTTTAGTACGAATCACATCTTAGTTAAAAGTCGTGTAATAATCACTAGAAGAACACTTTAGTACGACACACATGCGAGTTAAAAATCCATAATTGGACACTAGAAGAACACTTTAACACGATACACATGTTAATTTAAAGTCCTGGAATAAACACTAGAACAACACTTTAGTACCACACATATTAGTTAAAAGTCGTGTAATAATCACTAGAAGAACACTTTAGTACGACACACATGCCAGTTAAAAGTCTTGAACTAATCACTAAAAGAACACTTTAGTGTAGCACACATGCTAGTTAAAAGTATTGTATTAAACACTAGAACAACACTTTAATAAGACACACATGCAAGTTAAATGTCCGAGATTTAACACTAGAACAACATTTTAGCACGACACACATATTAGTTCAATGTCCAGAATTTAGCATTAGAATAACACTTTAGCACTACACAGATGTTACTTAAATGTCCTGGATTAAACACTAAAACAATACTTTCGTACGGCACACATGCTAGTTAAAAGTCTTCTATTAATCATTAGAAGAACACTTTCGTACGACACACATGCCAGTTAAAAGTCGTTTATAAATTACTAGAAGAACACTTTAGTACGACACACATGCTAATTAAAAGTCCTACCCTAAACAATAGAACAACACTTTAGTCCGACGCACATCTTGGTTAAAAGTCATGTAATAATCACTAGAAGAACACTTTACTACGACACGCATGCCAGTTAAAAGTCTTGTATTAATCACTAGAAGAACGCTTTAGTACGACACCCATGCTAGTTAAAACTCGTGTATTAATGACTAGAAGAACACTTTAGTACGACACACATGTTAGTTAAATGTCTTGTATTAATCACTAGAAGAACACTTTAGTATGAACACATGTGAGCTAAAAATCTTGGATTGGACACTAAAACAATATATTAGTATGACACATATGCCAGTTAAAAGTCATGTATTAATCACTAGAAGAACATTTTAGTACGGCACACATGCTAATTAAAAGTCCTACCCTAAACAATAGAACAACACTTTAGTACGATACACATCTTAGTTAAAAGTCGTGTAATAATCACTAGAAGAACAACTTACTACGACACACATGCCAGTTAAAAGTCTTGTATTAATCACTAGAAGAACTTTTAGTACGACACAAATACTAGTTAAAATTCTTGTATTAAACACTAGAAGAACGCTTTACTACAACGCACACATGTTAGTTAAAGTATTGTATTATACACTAGAACAACACTTTAGTACGACACACACGTTAGTTAAAAGTATTGTATTAATCACTAGAAGAACACTTTAGTATGAACACATGCTAGTTAAAAGTTTTGTGTTAATCACGAAAAGAACACTTTATTACGAAACATATGACAGTTAAAAGTCTTGTATTAATCACAAGAAGAACACTTTAGTATGAACACATGCTAGTTAAAAGTCATGTAATAATCACTAGAAGAACACTTTAGTACGACACATATTTTTGTTAAAAGTCCTGTATTAATCACTAGAAGAACACTTTAGTACGACACCCATGCTAGTTAACAGTCATGTATTAAACCTTTAGTACGCCACACATGCTAGTTAAATGTCCTGTATTAATCACTAGAAGAACACTTTAGTATAAACAAATGCTAGTTAAAAGTTCTGGACTAAACACGGGAAGAACACCGTAATACGACACACATGTTACTTAAAAGTCTTGTATTAATCACTAAAAGAACCTTTAGTACGACACACATGCTAGTTAAAATTCCTGTATTACTCACTAAAAGAACACTTTAGTACGGCACACAAGTAAGTAAAAAGTCTTTTAATAATCACTAAAAGAGCACTTTAGTATGAACACATGCTAGTTAAAAGTCCCGGACTAAACACTGGAAGAACACTTTAGTACGACACACATGTTAGTGAAATGTCCAGGATTTATCACTAGAACAACACTTTAGCACGACATACATGTTAGTTAAAAGTCTTGTAGTAAACACAAGAAGAACACTTTAGTACGACACACATGTCAGTTAAAATCTTGTATTAAACACTAGAAGAACACTTTAGTACGACACACATGCCAGTTAAAAGTCGTGTATTAAGCACTAGAAGAACAGTTTAGTACGACACACATGCTAGTTAAAAGTCTTGTAGTAAACACTAGAAGAACACTTTAGTACGACACACATGCCAGTTATAATCTTGTATTAATCACTAGAACAACACTTTAGTACGACACACATCTTAGTTAAAAGTTTTGTATTAATCACTAAGAACATTTTAGTACGACACACATGCCAGTTAAAAGTCTTATATTAATCACTAGAAGAACACTTTGGTATGAACACTAGCTAGTTGAAAGTCCTGGACGAAATACTAGAACAACACTTTAGTTCGAAACACATGTTAGTTAAAAGTTTTGTATTAATCACTAGGATAACACTTTAGTACGACACACATGCTGGTTAAAAGTCTTATATTAATCATTAGAAGAACACTTTAGTGTGAACAATAGCTAGTTAAAAGTATTGTATTAATCACTAGAATAACTCTTTAGTACGATTCACATGCTAGTTAAAAGTCTTATATTAATCATTAAAAGAACACTTTAGTGTGAACGCTAGCTAGTTAAAAGTCCTGCACTAAACACTAAAAGTACATTTTAATACGACATACATCTTAGTTAAAAGTCGTGTATTAATCACTAGAAGAACACTTTATTAAGACACACCTGCTAGTTAAAAGTTCTAGACTAAACACTAGAACAACACTTTAGTACGAAACACATCTTAGTTAAAAGTCTTGTATTAATGTCTAGAAGAAAACTTTAGTACGACACACATGCCAGTTAAAAGTCTGTATTAATGTCTAGAAGAACACTTTAGTACGATACACTTGCCAGTTAAAACTCGTGTATTAATGTCTAGAAGAACACTTTAGTACGACACACATGGCAGTTAAAACTCGTGTATTAATGTCTAGAAGAACACTTTAGTACGACAACATCCTAATTAAAAGTCCTACCCTAATTAATAGAACGACACTTTAGTACGACACTCATCTTTGTTAAAAGTCGTGTAATAATCACTAGAAGAACACTTTAGTACGACACACACGGCAGTTAAAAGTCTTGTATTAATCACCAGAAGACCACTTTAGTACGACACCCATGCTAGTTAACAGTTTTGTTAAAAATAAACACTTTAGTACGACACACATGCTAGTTGAAAGTCTTGTAGTAAACACTAGAAGAACACTTTAGTGTGGCACACACGTTATTTAAACATATTGTATTAATCACTGGAAGAACACTTTAGTATGAACACATGCTAGTTAAAAGTTTTGCATTAATTACGAAAAGAACTCTTTATTACGAAACATATGCCAGTTAAAAGCCGTGTATTAAACACTAGATGAATACTTTAGTACGACACACACATGCTAAGAAAAGTCCTACTCTAAACAATAGAACAACATTTTAGTACGACACATCTTAGTTAAAAGTCGTGTAATAATCACTAGAAGAAAACTTTAATACGACACGCACGCGAGTTAAAAATTCTGGATTGGACACTAAAAGAACACTTTAGCATGATACACATGTTAATTAAAAGTCCTGGAATAAACACTAGAACAACACTTTAGTACCACACATGTTAGTTAAATGTTGTGTAATAATCACTAGAAGAACACATTAGTACGACACACATGCCAGTTAAAAGTCGTGTATTAATCACTATAAGAACACTTTAGTACAACACACAACTGAGTTAAAAGTCTTCTATTAATCACTAGAAGAACACTTTAGTATGAACACATGCTAGTTAAACGTCCTGGACTAAACACTGGAAGAACACTTTAAAACGACACACATGTTAGTTAAAAGTCTTGTATTAGTCACTAGATGAACACTTTAGTATGAACTCATGCTAGTTAAAAGTTCTGGACTAAACACTGGAAGAACACTTTAGTACGACACACATGTTAGTGAAATGTCCAGGATTTAGCACTAGAACAACACTTTAGCACGACATACATGTTAGTTAAATGTTCTGGATTAAACACTAGAACAATACTTTCGTACGGCACACATGCAATTAAAAATCCATGATTGGACACCTGAACAAGACTTTAGTACGGCACACAAGTTAGTTAAAAGTCTTGTATTAATCACCAGAAGACCACTTTAGTACGACACCCATGCTAATTAACAGTTTTGTTAAAAATAAACACGTTAGTACGACACACATGCCAGTTAAAATCTTGTATTAAACACTAGAAGAACACTTTAGTACGACACACATGCCAGTTAAAAGTCGTGTATTAATCACTAGAAGAACAGTTTAGTACGACACACATGCTAGTTAAAAGTCTTGTAGTAAACACTAGAAGAACACTTTAGTACGACACACATGCTAGTTAAAAGGCTTGTATTAATCACTAGAACAACACTTTAGTACGACACACATCTTAGTTGAAAGTCTTGTATTAATCACTAAGACCATTTTAGTACGACACACATGCCAGTTAAAAGTCTTATATTAATCACCAGAAGAACACTTTAGTATGAACACTAGCTAGTTGAAACTCCTGGACTAAATACTAGAACAACACTTTAGTACGACACACATCTTAGTTAAAAGTCTTGTATTAATGTCTAGAAGAACACTTTAGTACGACACACATGCCAGTTAAAACTCGTGTTTTAATGTCTAGGAGAACACTTTAGTACGACACACATGCTAATTAAAAGTCCTACCCTAATTAATAGAACAACAGTTTAGTACGACACTCATCTTAGTTAAAAGTCGTGTAATAATCACTAGAAGAACACTTTAGTACGACACCCATGCTAGTTAACAGTTTTGTTAAAAATAAACACTTTAGTACGACACACACGCCAGATAAAAGTCTTGTATTAATCACCAGAAGACCACTTTAGTACGACACCCATGCTAATTAACAGTTTTGTTAAAAATAAACATTTTAGTACGACACACATGCTTGTTAAAAGTATTGTATTAATCACTAGAAGAACATTTTAGTACGACACCCATGCTAATTAACAGTTTTGTTAAAAATAAACATTTTAGTACGACACACATGCTAGTTAAAAGTATTGTATTAATCACTAGAAGAACACTTTAGTACGACACACATGCTAGTTTAAAATATTTTATTAATCATTAGAAGAACACTTTAGTACGACACACATGCTTGTTAAAATTCGTGTAATAAACATTAGAAGAACACTTTAGTATGAAGACATGCTAATTAAAAGTCTTGTATTAATCACTGGAAAAACGCTTTAGTACGACACGCATGGTATTTAAAAGTCGTGTATTAATCACTTGAAGAACTCTTTGGTATGAACACATGCTAGTTAAAAGTTTTGTATTATCACTAGAAGACCACTTTGGTACGACTCACATGCTAGTTAAAAGGCTTGTATTAATCACTAGAAGAACAATTTAATACGACACACATGCTAGTTAAAAGTCCTACATGCCTATTTTTAGTAGAGTTTTTCAAACTAAAAAGAAGTAAAATAAATTAACTGCAAACTGAACGGTTATATTGTTTGATTGTGGGTGTTTAATTCTTACTGTAAGAGAGATACCCAAATTAAATTGTTACTGTAACTAAACTATTAATATTCTTACAAATAAAGCTTTACAAGTGAACGATCTTTCTGGCTGTAATAGGTCTAATATAATTATAGTTTTACTTTAAAAAAGCTATAAATATCAACGAACTTAACAAAACAAAGCTTTGCAAGTTAGTGATCTTACTGTAACAAAGATGACTTTGCTGTAATAGATGTATACAAAACAATGACTTTACTACAACAGATCTATGTAAATAACCATGTTGTAACAGATCTATATAAATCAATGACCTTACTGTAACAAAGATATAGAAATTAATGACTTTGTTGTAATAGATATATATAGAAAACAATGCCCGTACTACAACAGATCTATATAAATCAGTAACCTTCTTGTAACAGATTTATGTAAACCAATAACCTTGCTATAACATATCTATATAAATCAATAACCTTACTGTAACAAACATATAGAAATCAATTACTTTTCAGCAAAAAACAAAAACAACAACATAAAAAGCAATGACCATTGCAATTTTAGGAACTTTTAAGTGAGAACAAATAAAAATATATAATAATATCTCAATCACACTACATCTGCCATATCCACTGCCGACGAAGCCTTTCGCCCAGTACCAGTGCTCATCAAGGCTGCGATATGACAGACATAGTATTGGTCGTGGTACTATTTATTTAGTCAGTTTAATGAACATAACAGAATTACGGTAAGGATTAATAACACATTACTACTTATATATTCTTAACACCGAATATTTTGCATTGATTAAGGTACCGTTTAAGTTAAAAATGCCAGTACTAATTAATAGCATTAAGCTTAAACTTACTCTACATTTTTTAGAAGGCTATTAACAGAATTCAAATAAATCTGTCAAGATTAATAGTAAACTTATTTCTTAACTGATGGACAACAGTTCGCATTAAAAGTTCCATAGAACATTGTGTAAACACGTGCTAGACTGTATACAACCCACGTTCCGTGCGTTTTATTTATTTCTAGTTGGCTGTCTCATTAAGGGTTAACAGCATATAATTAATGTCGCTAACTTCTCTTGTCGACACCACGCTGTGTCTTCTAAAATGAGAAGAGAAAGGCGAATTACACGATCAAAGCAGCTACACGTTGGGGCAAGGGAAACACGTTTTTATATCGGCAGGGCCGAACGTAAAGTTGGCGGATGCGGTAATTAGGACTCCCGGCCGATCTGATAAGGGATGAGCGCAAGATTTCGCCGTTCACCGCCGTTGGCCAGTAGATCGTACCGTGACGTACAAGGTGTTGATCACCGATGTTATCCCGTATCGAATAGGTGAAGGAAACGCCCCAATTTTATTAATGAAAGCACGTGCTCATATGAATCCAACATAAGCTCATTACCGGTGAATGACGAGGAACTAAACGTATATAAGTCGAGAATTAAAAAGCCCAAGTTTCGTGATTAATGTGTTTGTTTATAGCGTTTTTCACGTAACTTAGGCTCTGATGGAACGAAACGGTCATCAGCCGTCCTCCTTCTTAAAAATGAAAAAAAAAAAAAATAGTGTGTACTGACGGCTGGAATTTCGTGACGGTCTTACAAAATCAATTTTGAGAGATGTGTTTAAATGACGTATAAGAATATGTATCTATTTATCTATATATATAAAACTGTCTGAAAACATTCGTGATGAGAAACGTGCTTGTTGTGCTAATATCTCAGTATTGACGTATATCAGTCTAAGAAGTTAAAGTTGTTTATAATTGTAATTATTAGCATTAGGTAGATACATAGGCTTAATACACGAATAGAAGTTCGACTAATTGTGATGACAACATGACCACAGCAAAAAGAACAACATAAAATGAAAATTATCGAACTAGTTAACTTGGTTAAAGAATTGTATCAAAACTACCTTTAAACGTAACTCGCACGAATTTAAAGTTTGTTGCTTGTTGAACGGTTATCACGAATTGTTCCACAGAACTACTTGTAACCGTCAGTTCGTGTACCAAAAAAATATTCAATTGAACATGTTTGTAACCGCCAATTTATGTACTAACCAAATAGTCCGTAGACCCTGATTGTAACCGCCAGTTCGTGTACCAACCAAATATTCCATAGAACCTGTTTTTAGCCACCAATTTGTGTATTAACCAAATATTCCAGAGAACCTGATTGTAAACACCAGTTCGTTTATTTACCAAATATTCCAGAGAACCTGATTGTAACCACCAGTTCGTTTATTTACCAAATATTCCAGAGAACCTGATTGTAACCACCAGTTCGTTAATTTACCAAATATTCCAGAGAACCTGATTGTAACCACCAGTTCGTTTATTAACCAAATATTCCAGAGAACCTGATTGTAACCACCAGTTCGTTTATTAACCAAATATTCCAGAGAACCTGATTGTAACCGTCAGTTCATGAATCAAGCTCCGAGTTTGCTTCTAACTATTAAACTTAAAATAATTCAAATAATATAAGAAGAAACGAAAAACAACATACGCCCGGCACGAAAAAACAAAAACAAAAAACCTTATATGGTTAATAAATTTGTCATTTTTGTAAAACATAAATAACGTAGTTTTTCTAACAAGTTTCAAATAAACAGTTATAATCATCTCAAGAGTTCGGCAAGTGAAAGTTATAACTGTTGTCGGTGAGAAAATACAGTGGTAAACAGTCACTATCAGGGCTTTTAGTCCACCAGTGGCACAGCGGTATGTCTGCGGACTTACAACGCTAGAATCCGGGTTTCGATACCCGTGGTGGGCAGAGCACAGATAGCCCATTGTGTAGCTTTGTGCTTAATTACAAACAAACAGGGCTTTTAAAACCAGTGCTTATAAATTGGTAGGGCCATCCAATTACTTTCACAAAAATCCAATATTTCACAGTAGCCTAGGATAATATTAATTGATACAAAGAGGATGTAGAAAATACTTAATTGTTTTAATAAGAAGAGCAATTTTTATTAAGACACCCAGCTCACCACGAGGTTGTGTCACTATATAACTTAACCTTATTATCACGTACGGATTGTAACTTAAGTGTTTTTCATAAATTGAATCGCGTTAAATTTTGCGATCAGAATTACATAAAACTCATTTTTAATAGTATGTATGTCATACTACTGCTAGCATTTGTAATTTAACACCTATTATTCTATCTTGAAAACGTCATCTTCTTAACAAGCAACATTAAGTTGGTCATCACTACGTTACCAATGACCATATGGAATTGGTAATATTGTGTTGGCGGTCATTACATCCTAAATTATCATGTAAAATTTGCAGATATTATTTTGGTCATTCGTATATTCATCACAAGGTTGATATTTAGTTTTCCGCCAAGCTTCCGGATAGAAAGTTAATATTAACCACGTAGAAGTTAATACAATGATCATTGCTTTTATTTCACTGTGAATTAAAAAAAGTAGAATTTAACAATATTATCTTTGCCATCAGAACGTTTGCGAATAATCATGCAAAATTTAACAACGCTATCTTGGCCGTAATTACGCTCTGTATAATCAAGTAGAACTTAACAACGCTATCTTGGCCGAAATTACGCTCTGTATAATCCAGTAGAACTTAACAACGCTATCTTGGCCGTAATTACGCTCTGTATAATCCAGTAGAACTTAACAACGCTATCTTGACCGTAATTACGCTCTGTATAATCCAGTAGAACTTAACAACGCTATCTTGGCCATAATTACGCTCTGTATAATCAAGTAGAACTTAACAACGCTATCTTGGCCGTAATTGCGCTCTGTATAATCCAGTAGAAATTAACAACGCTATCTTGGCCGTAATTACCCTCTGTATAATCCAGTAGAACTTAACAACGCTATCTTGGCCGTAATTACGCTCTGTATAATCCAGTAGAACTTAACAACGCTATATTGGCCGTAATTACCCTCTGTATAATCCAGTAGAACTTAACAACGCTATCTTGGCCGTAATTACGCTCTGTATAATCATCTGCAATTTAACAACGTTATCTTGGCCATCACAACGTAATGAATAATCCTACGCTGTTTTTATTATGTTTTGAATAGATATGAAAGTTACCTTAGCCATTACTAGGTTGTGAACAATCATGCAGAATTTTTCATTATTGCGTTTGCCATTATTACGTTGAGAACAATAACGTAAAATTTAACAACTTTATCGTAGTGACAAATACGTTGTGAATAATCGTGTAGAATGTAACAATATTGTCTTTGCCGTCGTTACATTCAGAATAATCCAGAAGAATTTAATAAAGTTACTAACGTATAGCCAGTCAAAAATGACGGGGCAAGTACTACCCCCCCCCCCACCCCATTGTATACCCTAATCTCACACTTCAGAGCTAACTGAAATAAATAAATTTTGCGAAATGAAGCTTGACAAATAAAGAGGCAGAAAAGTGAAGTCGAGGCAGTCAAATGTCGATAAATTCCTTTGTGAGCCAATCGAAATTAAGATCATTAATGAAATAAATTCGTGTCATATTCATCGAATATTTATTGGTCAAAATCAGATAGATTAATAACGTCTGATATATAGAAAAGCCAGTACGTTTTGGTAACACAATGTTACAACAATGGCTTTCATTATGTTGCTTAGCAACAAAATTTTAACCTAATATTGTTGTTAAAAGCAATCGCCACGTTTTTGGTTTTTTTTTATATATACTTATTTTATTAGGATGACGTTTCGAGCTAGCGCTCTTCTTGAGATCGTACAGTTTACAACAATATTGTTGTTAGTCTATGTACTGAAAATATAAAATGATAACAAAACTGGAAAATATTTGTTGATTTCTTAATTTAGTGTCTCTGTTTATTAAAGAGATTTGTTTTCATGATAAATTTTATGCTCTGGGTTCTAGGCTAGGTGATTTTACACTACGTCTTTACTTTAGGTTTATTATACCAACATAAACTACACTTATAAGGTTTCACGGCACACACACACACACCCTCGCCGGCTCCCCATGCACCCCGTCACTAAAATCGTAACGGGCAGACAGTAATCGAACTATTCTATCTGAATAAATGCATTTTGACTTTCAAGATTCCTCTTATTTCGAGAAATCAAGTGTGACGTGACACACACGCAGGCTTTTATACACGTTAGGTATTTACTATCGGTAAGCTGTAAATAAGTTCATACTATTTTAATTCAAGTTACCTTGCTTACAGTTTCGAAAACCGGGCACGTGCAAATAGAGGGAGGCACGAACTAAAAGTTTGAAGAAAATCGTAAGAAGTCATTTCACGAATGTTCTTATCTCCTTTTATATCATATTTGCGATATGACTAACAATGTCAGACCCGCCATACTAATTAAACGACTTGTTCCGATGAAGATTTCATAAAGTAACAAATTAAAAGTTCGACTGAGAAATCAATACACATATGTATATAGCGTGGTCCGATTTTTTTTTTCTTTTGTGTTTAAAATAACGGAAGGCTTTCATGGATAAAGTGTTGGATAGCTATTGATTAACGCGGGAGATGTAACGCTCTCACCTCCATTTCCCTATATACAAGCTATTAGGACCAATCACTGTCAGAACGATTTGTAAAGCTTATGAACCTTAACATTAATCTCTTACATAGCGCGAGAATGGAACTCACGGCAAAAACAGATTCAAACATAAGAAGTTGCTTCATCTTCTTAGTAAAGCTGTTAAATTTTGACGTTTTTTTTTTGGGGGGGGGGCGGGGGGACAAAAAATTAGAACGTCAGATCTCATATAAGTTTATTAATTATACCTCTTGGTCTATCTTGTCAGTAACCTTAATTTTAAGTTCTCAAAAACAGGATTTGCCAAATTCTTTTAATGTGAAATCATAGTACTTAAAGAGGAAAGTTTAAAAGTAAGTTAACCCTTCATCCCGTTTCATTTGGTCTCTTCATACTATGAGCGTTACACAATTTTTGTATTTAATTTAGAACCTTTAAATTATTATTTGTATCTTTGTATCCATAAATCGTCAATGTTTTATTTGGTGGTTAAAACCTAGAGTGGATACTTTCGTATCCCTCTATCAGGGATAAAGAGGCCTAGCTAGTGTGGATAAAACAGGCTTAGCTAGTGTTGATAAAACAGGCTTAGCTAGTGTAGATAAAACAGGCTTAGCTAGTGTTGATAAAACAGGCTTAGCTAGTGTTGATAAAACAGGCTTAGCTAGTGTAGATAAAACAGGCTTAGCTAGTGTTGATAAAACAGGCTTAGCTAGTGTGGATAAACAGGTCTAGCTGGTAGGGATAAAACAGTCTTAGCTAGTATGGATAAAACAGGCTTAGCTAGTGTAGATAAAACAGGCTTAGCTAGTGTAGAAGTGGTAGTAAAGTAGTCGTGGGCAAAAGATAAATAAATATAAAGGTTCCGTGCCCTACTTCAATTTGTTACCTTCCTCATGAAACTGAAGTAATGTCATCCAAAGATGACACAAAATAAGTTAAGAAACAGTAACAAAATATTAATGAAACAAAAATACAATAAGCACAAAATAGCTACTACTCATGTAAAATGTGAAACACTAAGTTTTCTATGCATTCATGGTTGAAAATAATAAACACTCTTCTATTGTTACCTCAACCAACGACTTCGGTTATTTTACCCTTTGGAAAAGGCTGTCTAAACATTAGCAGTTATCTCAACCCTATGAACAGTTGGATCAAGCCGGCTAGAATTGCATACGTAATGAAAGATAATTCTATGTTTAAAACAAAGGCATTGCCATTAATTTCTTGATGCCCTATACATTAAAACGTTCCGTTGGAATCGTAACCGGTTGATAGAGAATACACGAGCCCAAAATGTGTGTATTCGTACATTTCATACATCAAACTCTAAAGTAAACTGACGAAGGCTGTAACTTCTGTAAGTCTCTTTGGTACGTAAGCTTTTAGCGCTGTTAACAACCAACTCCTCAGTCGTTACTAGACTGTTCTCGTCCATTTACAGAATCAATAGCAGCTGTGTTTAAACCCGCGATAATGACAGGCATAGGCTAAATTTACCGGGGCATCGGAACTTCTCCTAGAGTGGTCGGTGATTACTAGGTTCGACTTAAAATCATTATCAATCTTTGCCCTGGATATAAGTATAATACAAAAAGTGGGCTTGACGGAAATCTGTATAATCTTCTATGTATACAAGTAGGAGCTTTTGAGGGCTAAAGGGCACTCTGCTGTTTAGGAGTGAAATGTTCTCCAAACAAACAGCTCAGAGTAAGGCGCATGATAATTTATGTTAATAACAATAACGAAAACTTGAAAGATCTTGTGGCTAACGATGAGCAACTCTTTTAATGAAGAACACAAAAAAACTGGTTTGGAATTTGGCACATGTATACAGTAGAGAGAGATGGAACTATATACCGTAGGCACATTAAAATATATAGAGTAGGCAGATTAACGTATATAAATTAAACATATTACAAAATATACAGTAGGTATATGAAAATATTTGCTGCGGCAGAATACAATACATACAGTAGAAAGAAATTAAAAATATACTCCAGGCATATTTAGATTGATACAATAAGCATAGTTAGATTGATACAGTAAGCATATTTAGATTGATACAGTAAGCATATTTATGTTGATACAGTAAGCATATTTAGATTGATACAGTAAGCATATTTATGTTGATACAGTAAGTATACTTAGATTGATACAGTAAGCATATTTATGTTGATACAGTAAGCATATTTATGTTGATACAGTAAGCATATTTAGATTGATACAGTAAGCATATTTATGTTGATACAGTAAGCATATTTAGATTGATACAGTAAGCATATTTAGATTGATACAGTAAGCATATTTATGTTGATACAGTAAGCATATTTAGATTGATACAGTAAGCATATTTAGATTGATACAGTAAGCATATTTAGATTGATACAGTAAGCATATTTAGATTGATACAGTAAGCATATTAAAATGTGTACATTAGGCATATTAGAAGGAAGAAAGTGCAATGATGACGCCTTTCAGAAATCAATGAGGCTGATAAGATATCTTTTGAAACGTTTTCTTTTATGGTGTGTGATGAACGGGTGAATCTATTGATTTCAGAGACCTCGGGTCATCTCCTGTATTTCTTTTCTTGATATTTTCATTCATTTCTTTGGTTTTCAAAACTTATATTAACTAATATCGTATCTTTTCATTAGGACTAATATGCCTAACTAGATTGGATCTCTTATACAAACATGGCATCTTCTGGAAGATAGAGTAAATAATCTTGCATCACTTTTACATAACAAACAATAAGGCATCTTCTGGAAGCTAGACTGGATAGTCTTGCATTACTGCACCAGGACTAAAACACCTAGCTAGACTAGATAATCTTGAATCTCTTAAACACAAGAACGGGACATCTCATAGATTGGTATATGGTTGCTAGGTTCGACTTAAGATCATTGTCAATCTTTTTCCTAGATATAAATATAATAACTTTACATTAGCTGTCACTACGTTTTGAACAACCTCGAGAAATTTACTAATGTCATATTGGTCGTTATTATCTTCTGAATGATAAAATAGATATTTTAAATTAAGTTTCAGAATTTAAACCATTATCAATATTTTTAATGATATTAGAAAAACACGTAGGTTCAAAAAGTCCTGATAGAAGTGAATGAAACAAAATATTTAACCCGAGCGCTTTACTCATTTCTATCAATATTTTTAATGGATATGAATATAATACTATTTCGTAAATAATCATGCAGAATTTCATAATGCTATATTTGCCATTATTAAACCAAAGGCATTACCACTGATTTGTTAATATGCTGTTCACTAGTCTACCAGTGGGTCAACGGTAAGTTACGGACTTACTGTGCTACAATCTGTGGTTCGATTCCTAGTGGTGGACAGATAAAACAGTACAAACAAAATCTGGACCTTGCATGGCTTGGTGGTTGGGGCTTTTGTCTTGCAATCTGCGGGTCGTGGGTTTGGATCCTTTCACCGAACATGCTCGCCCTTTCAGTTGTGAGGGCGTTATATGTGATGGTCAATCCTACCATTAGTTGGTAAAAGAGTAGTCCAAGAGTTGGCGGTGGGTGGTGTTAACTAGCTACCTTTCCTCTAGTCTACCACTTCAAAATTAGAGACGGCTGGCGTAGATAGCCCTCGAGTAGCTTTGCACGAAATTTAACGAACAATTAAAAAATATATTGTTAATTTAACAACGGAATTTCGAAATTCAACAAACAAACTGTACTCCAACTCCTTTGATGAGTTTGTATCCGGAATGCTTCCTTTTACTCTTTACTATGACTAATCTGAGTTCCAAAATACATTTTACCCACACGTTAAATATTACCTTCCCAAGTTATCAGACGTAATTAAATAGTAGGTAAAATATGACCGTAAATATAAATTTATCTTCTATATATCTCGATCGATGCAGAGCTGAGTTATATTGTTGATATTCTTCAAAACTGAAACGTTCAAACATCAGGAGCTGTTTTAAGTTAGGAAGCCTATTTACCAAAATAATCCTGATCAGATAAAATGGGCAGACCCGGATGTACTATTGGCATGGCTTTTTAAAAAATGAAAAAACATTTGATTATTTCTATCATCAACAAAGCACCTTGTCGAGGGCTAGTTGAGTTTTTATTTAGTGGCTGTTTTACATTAATAACCAATTAAAGCTATTTTACTTCAATAAAACTTTCAGTAACCCTAAGTTTCCGAAACTTATTATTGTAAAATGTGTCACGGAATTTACATAAAAGAGCCAAACAAAACATGATTTGATTTTCTCACAAATAATACTCAAAACAAAACGTGAATTTCCTAATTATCTTTATACAAAATGAAAAGTGTCATTTTAGATTTCAATAGCGAATGTAACTTTTAGTGGTGTTCTAGAGGCCAGCTTGGTGATCTTGAGTACGTCTTCCTTATTCTTAAAATATAAATTATATATGTACATATAAATGGCCTAGGATACGTAAGGAATGCTTTTTGAATGTTTGAAAAGTTTTCCCACGCACTGGTTCTGAAAGGTGCATATGGGACTTATGTGTCCCAAGAGGCATTGTTGTTGGGTTACATGAGTCTCAAAAGGCATTGTTGTAGGATTATATGTGTTCCAATGGGATTGAAGTTGGACTACATAAGTTCCAACAGGCAGTGTTGTTGGGTTATATTTGTTTCAATGGCATTGTTCTTGGGTTATATGTGTTCCAGTGGCATTGTTGTTGAGTTATGTGTGTTCCAATGGCCTTGTTATATGGTTACATGAGTATCAACAGGTATTGTTGTTGGGCTATATGTATTCTAATGGCATTGTTCTTGGATTTCATATGTCTCAATTGGCAATTTTTTGGGGTTACATGTGTTCCAATGGCACTGTTGTTGGATTACACGTGTTCCAACGGACATTGCTATTGGGTTACAAGTTTCCAAGCAGCTATTTATCGTAACACGTTCTAAGGTGAAAGAACATCGTATAATCAAAATCAATTACTCTAACAATATATTGTTGATTCATACAAAAACATATATTTTATATAAACTTTAGTCATATTATATAAAAATAACATTCAAGTGGTGGATGTTTACTGCTTTAACATATGAATGCATATGGGATATATGGTTCCCATCAACTCTGCACAAACACGTGCTAGGACTCTATAACCCAACAGTACTCAAAAGGTTAAAGATTAGAATGTAAAAATCAGTCTATTTGGGGATCATTTGCTCTGCATATTTCCAATATTATTTAATAACTACTCAAAAAACGCAAATAACACATTTTATATTTACGGTCTGTTCTCAAAATAAAAGTACAATGGGGGTTGAAAGATGCTTCTCTGCCCAACATAAATTGCTTCCCTGCACAAAATACTCTTTAAAAAAATATGACCTAAATTATCCTCACAAAAAACAAGAAAATAGTAACAAAAACATGACGTTAATTATCCTCCTATAGAAAGCAAGAGTGTTATGCAAATATAATTATAGGTGGCGTCTCACATATCCATTTGGGAATATAAAATAATTGTGGGAAACAAGTTCGGGGGCAGTGAGGAAGTTTTTGTTAACTCCCCAACCGGTATAGACAAGAGATGAATTAAGTTTATTTGAAGTTAAGAACAAAGCTACACAATGGGCTATCTGTGCTCTGCCAATCACGGGTATCGAAACCCGGTTTCTAGCGTTGTAAGTCAGCAGACATACCGCTGTGCCACTGGGGTAGCATGCGAAGATAAAGAGTTCCGGATTTAATTATTAAAGTTACTTTTAAAAAGGGTGAACTTATAATTTGTTAAGTTTAAAATAAAGCATACCTAAACGTCTCTCTGACATTTATTCAAGAGTTAAGAACGATGAGCTAATGCACAAGTCTGCCTTTCTATCATAATCTTCAAAAGCTCGCTAGAGCGTGTGCGTGTCCTATAAAATATTCATATTAAAACATGAATTTAATTATCTTCACACAACTGAAATGCTCATAATAAAACACGAATTTAATTAATTGTCTTAAGAATATTTGACCTTTAACAACGTTTATATTGTTCCTAAAGCTGTGAAGCTGTCTTAAATAAAAACAGTACGTCTGAATCTTAATCTAACATACATCTTCTGACTAACTGTCATCATCAGGTTAAGATGCATCAGCGAAAGAACGGAAGGTTAACAAAGTCATTTTTCCAATCAGAGTTTTTAATGTGTTTATTTAATTAACATAACTGAACCATAAGTACACGTAATAAGTTTGTATTGAACATTTTAAATACAAAAAGAAAAATGTGATTACAGTTTCTATTGTATGCCGAGATATACACATCCCTCTAGTGTTCGCCTACGTCAACATTGGTACAAAGAAATCTTTACAAGAAGTCGTGGCACTGAATGTTTTATTTCCTAGTTAGGAGGCGGGAAACGATGTGTGACACGGGTCCTTCGTTCATCATGAGAAATATGTGGTGTTGGAGTTTGTGATCGTTTAGGGTGAGGCTTTGCTGTCTGTATAGCCTCGTGAGCTAAGCAAGCCTGTCGGGAGACCCCCTAGTGGAGAACAACTCGTGCAACCTGTCTGGATGAAGTAAGTTTTCTGTCCTTACCCTGCTGGGATAATTGGTAACTAACTCCACGAAGCAACACACTTACAAATTCCAAGCTCACGTCACCACAGAAAACCTTATTAATGTAGAGACTGACCCGTGACTAAGTGTAGACACAAGGTAAAAAAAAATTCCATCCCTCCCTTTTTTACTTTGATTCAAATGTCTAAAATTTAATCTAAACACTTTGAAACCCATATTTAACCATACACAACACACGGAAAATATTAACAAATCCAAAATTAAGCCATAAAGGCCACAGTTTCGAGCAGCCTTAGGTCACCCACAGTAATTTTCACTAACAAAAAAAATTGTTTGTTTTTTCATTTCGCGCAAAACTACACGAGGGTTATCTGCGCTAGCGGTCGTTAATTTAGCAGTGAAAGACTAGAGGGAAGGAAACTAGTCATCATCACCCACCGCCAACTCTTGGACTACTCTTCTACCAACGAATAGTGGGAATGGCCGTCACATTATATTGTGACGGTCAATCCCACTAAAAGAGTAGCCCAACAGTTGGCGATGGGTGGTGATGACTAGCTGCTTTCCCTCTAGTCTTTCTCTGTTAAATTAGGGACGGCTAGCGCAGATAGCCCTCGTGTAGCTTTGCCCGAAATTCAAAGCAAACTTACTGATATACTGAACTGTATATTTTACAGACATAATACGCTTTATGTAATAACATACACAAGTTTATTATGTGTATTTGTTTGGAAAGCTTGTTTAATATCATTTAAATATGATTAAAGTTGTTTGAATAGCTCATGTACGGTGCTTAATTTGGCATAAGAAGGAACAGGAACACTGCCTATGAATTGAATTCTAGATTATAATGAATATTTAATTCTTTGGATTATGAATAGCTTATGTAAGGTGCTTAAATTGGCATAAGAAGGAACATGTTCCTTCTTATGCCAAATTAAGCACCGTACATGAGCTATTCATAATCCAAAGAATTTAAATATTCATTATAATCTAGAATTCAATTCATAGGCAGCTGCCTATGAATTGAATTATTGATTATAATGAATAATTAAATTCTTTGGATTATGCACTTGTATTGTTTTGCCTAAAAATCATTATTGGCATGGACAACACCTGGAAATTTAATAATTTAATTTAATGAATGTTTTCTCTTTTATTTCTTTTACACAAAAGCATTTTAAAATCCTTCCAGGTAGATGATCATATATGTCGGACAAATTATATCGCTATTGTGTATAATTACGTTAAGACGTAATTATGTGATTAACTGAACGAAAGTTATCGCCTCTGGTGTGAATAACGTATAATCATCAGAATAGCTATTTATGAATATATATACACACATATATATACACATATGATTCTTTATTTAACTTAACACTCGGTGTTTTGAAACTAACTGTTGCCAAGCAACGTTTAGTACCTGCCTTTGCGGTCCCGGATGAATAGTTTACAGACATACTTAAATGATACGTGTTGCCAAAATAAGTAAGAGAGACGAGAAAAGAAAGGTCCGATAGAAGAAAGCGAATATATGTTGTACGTGTAAATAGCGAATATATGTTGTACTTGTAAATAGCGAATATATGTTGTACGTGTAAATAGCGAATATATGTTGTACTTGTAAATAGCGAATATATGTTGTACGTGTAAATAGCGAATATATGTTGTACGTGTAAATAGCGAATATATGTTGTACTTGTAAATAAAATGAGGAAAACTTAACGTATTTTCAGTTTCTGGTAATTATCAAGTGACAATTATTGTTAAACTGTTCTTGTTCATTGGAAATAACTTTTCCTCCTGGCGCGGAGCCACTGTTTGGCATGGGAGTCAAAACAACATGTTCGAGTATAATATTAATTGTCCCCATCGGTGGAACAGATTTACACCGCTAAAATAAAGGGTTCCTCACAGACACCAAAATAACTAGTTTTAGAATGAGTTTATGAGTCTTAGAGCTATTTTTTGTATATAACTTAATAATGTGAACAACAAATAAAACACATTCGAATAATATAGTACAGAGTTCGATGCTACAAAGAAGCTCGTGAGAGGTAAGTTCAGCCAAATAGACCGGGAAGACGTCAGGCTAAATACGCGTTTCATTCCCAAATGCAAGTTTCAAATAAATAAAATGATACATATTAAGTAGTTACAGACTACTATTAAATCTTCTGTAATGACTTGTTATAATAATTCATAACAACATGTGCATGTGCAGTTTTGTATACAAACAAACGAGGACTGACGTCACGTTTTGTAATCAGTAAAACGAGGACTTACGTTAGATTTTAAACACATACAAAGAAGGACTCACGTGAAGTTTTATACACGAAGACAAGTAAACGATAACTTACGTGACTATAGGTGCAGAAATAAAGATTTTCATTTTATACACAAACAGACGAGGCTTCGCGAGAAGTATATATATATACACACATATATATATATAACAAAAAAAAACGAGGACTGCGTGAGGTTTTATACACAAACAAACGAGGACCGATTGATCAGTCATCTACGGAACAACCAGGCACAAAATTCACAGTTGGACATATAACAGTGTAAGATTATAATTCTTGTAACAACACTGAAATATATATATATATATATACTAGTGTGCTTTCGAATTTAATAAACGTATACTTGAAAATAAGGCAGCGGTAGCGAACATCATGTGGTCAAAATAAGTTTAGATTTGTTTTCTTCTTCTTGAAGACATTCTAAGAGATTGATAAATAATGTAATGTTAGAAAATATAATAGACCTAATACTAATGCCTTTTGACAAATATAATTAATTATAATCATGTTTGACACCTTAGAAAAGGTGTTCACACCATAACAATTGTTGTTGTAACAAATGGCTTATATAAATAGTATTCCGACCACCGATGGGTTTGTTGTGTCCTACCTGGCCTGATTAGCTTGCTATTTAGCGAAATCGTCTGCTGTAATGAGAATGCTGGATATAGTATAGTTGAAGTATTACAATACTTCTCTGTTTTGAAAAACCAGAGAAGTGGCTTTATTATATGCAATGTTAAAAATATAATAAGCCTAGGACTAACGTTCCATTATGATTCTAATTAATTGGCCATTCTTATATTCAATTGATCAGATGTAAATCTTAAACTTTTGTTTTAAACACTATCATTTCAACAGACAGGAAAAGTGGAAGTTTGCGTGCTGATGGTTGAGAATGGTATGTACAAGAATTAGTGTTACATTTGTGTACCGCTGAGTAAGAAAAGTGTGTTGTACAGCTCATGTGACAATAATATAAATTAGTGTTACATTTGTGTACCAATGAGTAAGAAAAGTGTGTTGTACAGCTCATGTGACAATAATATAAAGTAGTGTTACATTTGTGTACCGCTGAGTAAGAAGAGTGTGTTGTACAGCCCATGTGACAATAATATAAAGTAGTGTTACATTTGTGTACCGATGAGTAAGAAGAGTGTGTTGTACAGCTCGTGTGACAATAATATAAAGTAAGGTTACTTTTGTGTACCAATGAGTAAGAAGAGTGTGTTGTACAGCTCATGTGACAATAATATAAAGTAGTGTTACATTTGTGTACCGCTGAGTAAGAAGAGTGTGTTGTTCAGCTCATGTGACAATAATATAAAGTAGTGTTACATTTGTGCACCGAAGAGTAAAATGTGATACATTGTTTGGTTTGTCTAACAATGATGTGGCTTAGTTTGAAGTTTGTGTACCGATGGGTAAAATGTAATACATTGTTTGGCTTGCTTAACAATGATATGTCGTAGCTTAAAATTTGTGTACCGATGGATAAAAAGTGATACGTTGTTTGGTTTGTCTAGCAATGATAATACGTAGTTTAACGTATATGAAAATATTGTTCTACGGGATTTCAGAAATTTGAATAGCACGTTCCCCGAGAATTTCAAATTCATCTTTTAAACTGTTTGCCGAGAAAAATATTTTAATTATCAGTCGGTTAAATTGAAACCCATCTTCATTCTGTCTTCTGATGTTGCTTGTTTCATTGATTGGATCATTTGAAATTTTAAAGCATTATTTCCGATATGTTTTGTTCTAAAATGTATATAATAATTTATGTATCACATGGATATGTTTTGTCCTAAAAATGTATATAATAACTTATGGATCACATGGATATGTTTTGTCCTAAAATGTATATAATAACTTATGGATCACATGGATATGTTTTGTCCTAAAATGTATATAATAACTTATGGATCACATGGATATGTTTTGTC